>NC_092287.1:925324-947824 GCF_036320965.1 Panulirus ornatus
TGGTTTGTTACCCAATATTCTCTGAAGTTTGAGAAGCCCTCAAGTGAATAACCGAGTCACGACGGAATTTAGGAGCAGGGAATATATTTATTTAGGTATCTAAAGGAGCGTGTTCCTCAGAACGACGTCTTGCACTTATTCTGAAACCTTTTTTAAGAGACGATAAAGATGTGCGGTGTGTGATTTCAGGAAAGAGGTGGAGGGACTGAAGCCAACATACTGTCATCAGATAGATAAGGCTTCTCTAGGGTGTTGGCACAGCACAAAGTGTTGGCACAGTACATGGTGTTGGCACAGTAGAGAGTGTTGGCACAGTACAGTGTGTAGGCACAGCACAGGGTGTTGGCATAGCACAGGGTGGTGATATAGAGTAGCAAGAGAAGGGCAGCGTCTGGCTGGGCCCACCTGAATAAGTAAAAAGGTCATCCCGGAGCACACCATATGTCTGATACACCATGACCGCTCAACATGACATACCTTCACTTGTGGCAGATAACCTACACTGGGGTAGATAACGTACACTGGAGTAGATAACCTACACTGCGGTAGATAACCTACACCGGTAGAGAATTGACAGTGTGGTAAAGAACTTACACTCATGTTTTTTTCATAAGTCTTCTATTGATGTCATTTGTTTGCATGATAGTGATAATGACAATAGTAATAATGATAATAATAATGATAGTGATAATGACAATAGTAATAATGATAATAATAATGATAATAATAATGATAATAATAATGATAATAATAATAACGATAATAATGATAGTGATAATGACAATAGTAATAATGATAATAATAATGATAATAATAATGATAGTGATAATGACAATAGTAATAATGATAATAATAATGATAGTGATAATGACAATAGTAATAATGATAATAATAATAACGATAATAATGATAGTGATAATGACAATAGTAATAATGATAATAATAATAACGATAATAATGATAGTGATAATGACAATAGTAATAATGATAATAATAATGATAATAATAATGATAATAATAATGATAATAATAATGATAATAATAATAACGATAATAATGATAGTGATAATGACAATAGTAATAATGATAATAATAATGATAATAATAATGATAATAATAATGATAATAATAATGATAATAATAATGATAATAATAATAACGATAATAATGATAGTGATAATGACAATAGTAATAATGATAATAATAATGATAATAATAATGATAATAATAATGATAATAATAATGATAATAATAATGATAATAATAATGATAATAATAATGATAATAATAATGATAATAATAATGATAATAATAATGATAATAATAATGATAATAATAATGATAATAATAATGATAATAATAATGATAATAATAATGATAATAATAATGATAATAATAATGATAATAATAATGATAATAATAATGATAATAATAATGATAATAATAATGATAATAATAATGATAATAATAATGATAATAATAATAACGATAATAATGATAGTGATAATGACAATAGTAATAATGATAATAATAATGATAATAATAATGATAATAATAATGATAATAATAATGATAATAATAATGATAATAATAATGATAGTGATAATGACAATAGTAATAATGATAATAATAATAACGATAATAATGATAGTGATAATGACAATAGTAATAATGATAATAATAATGATAATAATAATGATAATAATAATGATAATAATAATGATAATAATAATGATAATAATAATGATAATAATAATGATAATAATAATAACGATAATAATGATAGTGATAATGACAATAGTAATAATGATAATAATAATGATAATAATAATGATAATAATAATAACGATAATAATGATAGTGATAATGACAATAGTAATAATGATAATAATAATGATAATAATAATGATAATAATAATGATAATAATAATGATAATAATAATAACGATAATAATGATAGTGATAATGACAATAGTAATAATGATAATAATAATGATAATAATAATGATAATAATAATAACGATAATAATGATAGTGATAATGACAATAGTAATAATGATAATAATAATGATAATAATAATGATAATAATAATGATAATAATAATGATAATAATAATGATAATAATAATGATAATAATAATGATAATAATAATGATAATAATAATGATAATAATAATGATAATAATAATAACGATAATAATGATAGTGATAATGACAATAGTAATAATGATAATAATAATGATAATAATAATGATAATAATAATGATAATAATAATGATAATAATAATGATAATAATAATGATAATAATAATGATAATAATAATGATAATAATAATGATAATAATAATGATAATAATAATGATAATAATAATGATAATAATAATGATAATAATAATGATAATAATAATGATAATAATAATAACGATAATAATGATAGTGATAATGACAATAGTAATAATGATAATAATAATAACGATAATAATGATAGTGATAATGACAATAGTAATAATGATAATAATAATGATAATAATAATGATAATAATAATGATAATAATAATGATAATAATAATGATAATAATAATGATAATAATAATGATAATAATAATGATAATAATAATGATAATAATAATGATAATAATAATGATAATAATAATAACGATAATAATGATAGTGATAATGACAATAGTAATAATGATAATAATAATGATAATAATAATGATAATAATAATGATAATAATAATGATAATAATAATGATAATAATAATGATAATAATAATGATAATAATAATGATAATAATAATGATAATAATAATGATAATAATAATGATAATAATAATGATAATAATAATGATAATAATAATGATAATAATAATGATAATAATAATGATAATAATAATGATAATAATAATGATAATAATAATGATAATAATAATGATAATAATAATGATAATAATAATGATAATAATAATGATAATAATAATGATAATAATAATAACGATAATAATGATAGTGATAATGACAATAGTAATAATGATAATAATAATGATAATAATAATGATAATAATAATAACGATAATAATGATAGTGATAATGACAATAGTAATAATGATAATAATAATGATAATAATAATGATAATAATAATGATAATAATAATAACGATAATAATGATAGTGATAATGACAATAGTAATAATGATAATAATAATGATAATAATAATGATAATAATAATGATAATAATAATGATAATAATAATGATAATAATAATGATAATAATAATGATAATAATAATGATAATAATAATAACGATAATAATGATAGTGATAATGACAATAGTAATAATGATAATAATAATGATAATAATAATGATAATAATAATGATAATAATAATGATAATAATAATGATAATAATAATGATAATAATAATGATAATAATAATGATAATAATAATGATAATAATAATGATAATAATAATGATAATAATAATGATAATAATAATGATAATAATAATGATAATAATAATGATAATAATAATGATAATAATAATGATAATAATAATGATAATAATAATGATAATAATAATGATAATAATAATGATAATAATAATGATAATAATAATGATAATAATAATGATAATAATAATGATAATAATAATAACGATAATAATGATAGTGATAATGACAATAGTAATAATGATAATAATAATAACGATAATAATGATAGTGATAATGACAATAGTAATAATGATAATAATAATGATAATAATAATGATAATAATAATGATAATAATAATGATAATAATAATGATAATAATAATGATAATAATAATGATAATAATAATGATAATAATAATGATAATAATAATGATAATAATAATGATAATAATAATGATAATAATAATGATAATAATAATGATAATAATAATGATAATAATAATGATAATAATAATGATAATAATAATGATAATAATAATGATAATAATAATGATAATAATAATGATAATAATAATGATAATAATAATGATAATAATAATGATAATAATAATGATAATAATAATGATAATAATAATGATAATAATAATGATAATAATAATGATAATAATAATGATAATAATAATGATAATAATAATGATAATAATAATGATAATAATAATGATAATAATAATGATAGTGATAATGACAATAGTAATAATGATAATAATAATGATAATAATAATGATAGTGATAATGATGATAATGATAATGATAACAATGATAATACTAATGATTATAATATTAATAATTATAATGATAATAATAATGATAGTAATGATAATGATAATAATAATAATAATAATAATAATGATAATAATGATAATGATAATGATAATAATAATGATAATAGGGTGTAGTATGTACGTGGTGGTGAAGGTTAGGGCGCACGGGTCAGGGTAGCTGTTGGAGTGTACCATCATAGTTAAGTGTTGTGGATGGGCGAGTTGGCGACCCGCAACGCATTACAACGTTTTATTGATAACAACTTTTCCTCAAGTCGTACACATCTAACATCCATGTGGGATACGCATGATTGTTGACCTCATGACCTCGTTAACTACGGCAGCGTCTCTGTACGAGTTAGGGAAGATGAAAGTACTTGTGTTGTTAGGATGAGGCAATACAGTGTCATTCACATCTCTGTTCCTCTGACAACGAGCCATATAGGCACATACTGGTCTATCACTTTAATGCCCCAGTTTGCCGCATAGATCTTCTAAAACCACATTATTTTGGTAAGTCATTCATCCTTTGTATATATCTGGTTATGTATCAGAAGGAAAGAAAGATCGGTGTTATACAAATGATGCGAAGCTCTGACCTGTGAAGTGTATGATCAACTTGTCTGTCTCTGCCCTTCCTTTCATTGCCTCTGTTGAACACCCAGGTCTTCTCATCTTCTAGTATTTTCGCAGTTACTTCGTTCGTCTTATTGAGAATCGTCTGTGGTTGGTGGGGCAGATTTCGCACAGGGTATGAGAGGTTCAGCAGCTCTAGAAAGTGACTGATTCGTAGATTGAGGAAAGCGAATAAGGAAGACCAGCTAACTGCTGGTGATGGAGTGTTTGTGGAAACCAAACTGTTGTTGCAGACTTTATTCAGCGGGAGACTAAAAAGATAAGAGTAAAGAAAACGGAGAAAACGGGAAGGTAGTGATAGATAGGTCGTAGCTCTTCCAGAATCTGATTGTCCCGCAGACTGGGAGGAAAAGGATAAAGAAAAATGGAGTGCTGGTGATGAAGAGCTCACGCGGAATCCTGGAGGTGAAATCCATACATCACTGTGCCAGAGGGTCGCTCTGAGGCGGAAGCATTTGTTGCAGATTGCATGATCCGTCCTCGGTAAGTAATGTCATGCAGACACGTGATGCATGTGGCGACCATCCTGACGAAGGTTTGGGAGCCATTCTCCCTACCACCCAGCCTGTCCGCCTCCTCCACTCCCACAGCTCTGTTGATGCTGCACCCCCCCCCCCTCCCCCCCACTCCTCCTCCAGGATAATTTCCGGGCTTTTGTGAGGCGTGATGCACTCGGGGGCACCGTCGAATCTGCCATCTCCTCTCTTTAGTGGATGGAAGACGAAGAATGAAAAATTCCGCTTGTAGTCCAATATGTGGGACCTGTTGCAGGTGGAGGAGGAGGAGAGGGGAGGATGTATGAATGCATAGTTCCCTGTTGTCGTTCAAGGTCAGACTTCGAGGACCAGTTCATTGTAGACTTCAGAGGCAAATGTATTACTAACTTAGAAGTGCAGTTCATTGTAGACTTCGGAGATCAGTTAATTCTTGACTTTTATGTCAGTTGACTATATTCTTAGAAGCCCAGTTCACTGTAGAATTCGAAGACCAGTTCACTATGTACTTGGAAGACTGGGTCACTGTTGACTTCAACGAGCAGTTCATGCAAACACAGGCAAACAGCAGTTGTTACAGTGACATGAATGATGAAACCTATGACAATACTGCAGTGTCTGCATCGTAACAGTGTTACACGCAAAATTTGTCAATAGAAGGAAGGGAGTTGATAATGATAGATATACAGATAGATAGATAGAGAGATAGATAGATACAGCACTACTGCAGCTGTCTTAAGTCAGGTTGTATCGTACCATAAGAGTCCCATAACACCTTCAGCCACGTTGACTGTCTTGATATCTTTATTTTGACAAGCTGGTTCAGGTGTGAGGCAGGTGTGGTCAAGTATGATCACCAGACTGGTGAGTCTCTTGATGTAATTTGTATCAATCCGTTATATATATATATATATATATATATATATATATATATATATATATATATATATATATATATATATATATATATATATGTGTGTGTGTGTGTGTGTGTGTGTGTGTGTGTGTGTGTGTGTGTGTGTGTCAACTAGTAAACAAGCAAATAAATGTTAAAGCATGTAGTTCAACGTGTAATTGAGGTCATGACCGAGTGATGAGGTCGTAAATGGACCAGGTTACGACCGCTCATCTCTCCTTCCACTTGGTTCAACTGGCAATGAACTTTTTTTTACATTTTAATTCATTTATATTTTTCGTCCATAACGTTGACCAGTTATTGAGGAAATGAGCGTTTGTCTGTGACTGGTGTGAGTTGTTACTCCACCAGTGTTACCAACCCGCTGCCATCTGCTCCTCAGCGTTACCATCACCGTTATTCGTCACCACACACAGTTTTCTTCATCGTTACCACCGTTGTGTTAGTGTTCGGCAAACAACACAAGCTGTCAACCTTCATCTTCACCACCCAGCACTCTCCCCCCCACCCCCCCACCCCCACTCCTCCCCCTCCCCACTCCCCTTCCTCCGTCTCCAATTCTCGTAGGGTAGCGCCGCTGGTCCTTCACAATTCAATTATCGTCAGATTTAAGTCAGTCACGTGACACGCCAGAGAAATATTACCAGTGACACACATGACGTGAGCCTCTTCCCCAGTCCCACCCTCCACTTAACATTATAGAAATATATATATATATATATATATATATATATATATATATATATATATATATATATTTTGTTTTTTTTTTCCAAAAGGAGGAACAGAGGGGGGCCAGGTGAGGATATCCCACAAAGGCCCAGTCCTCTGTTCTTAACGCTACCTCGCTAACGCGGGAAATGGCAAATAGTTTAAAAGAAAAAGAAAGTTATATATATATATATATATATATATATATATATATATATATATATATATATATATATATATATATATATATATATATATTTATATATAGTGAGTCCCGAGAGAGAGAAGGATAAAGTCAAAAAGAGAGAGATTCATTTTCTTCAAAAACATTTATTACGGTTGTGATTCAAAGAATATAGTCACAGTTGTATGATGTTATTTCCCTGAGTGTTCTGTGTTGTTGTTGTTGTTGATGACTTACTGAGAGTGAGGGATTACCTGAAGCTGATGGTTGCTGGGGGCGCGCCTGACCCTGCCTCCCACACATCACTAGCTGAATGCTGCAACATGGTCCAGTAATTTCATCTTCCAGTACAAGATACGTGAGAGGAACTGTTACCTCCCATCGCTACCCTAGGTGATGCCACCTGCTGGATGGTGTGAGGATATACGTGGCCTCAACAGGATGCCTTAAAGCCTGTAACCTCAGACGTTCCGGAGGCACTATGTTGCGCCAGTGATGTGGGTAGCGGTGTTTTCCTTTCCAGGCTGGAGCTTATCTTGCACTATATTCTATTGGACGATTACAGAACCACTTGGATATCCAGTGACTGCTTACAGTGAACCTTCCTCAGTTACAGTATGAGGTGATCCGCATGCGTCCTCATTACGTATTCATGAAGGTGTGAGGCTTTACGCATTATCTTTCCGTGTTAGGTGAAGTGGTGGAGGTCATTACCTTTTCAAATGATGATTTGAGTTCTGTACCTAACATTAGCATTTCCATAGACCCTCGCCATTGGACAGTATTTAAGGTAATAAGCTGAGAAGTTTTGTTACGTGAGGAACGATGTCCAATCGCCTCATCAGGCAGTGGCCACAGCTCAGAGATGTTCCTTGCGTTCCTGAGCGCCAAGAGACGTGTTTCCAGAGACGGCTGATGGGGCAAGGGTAAGTGCTCTGTGCTGGCCACGATGGCTGTGTGCTGAAGTATTTGTATTAGATGCTGAGGTTTCTTTAACAAGGAACACTGGGGAGGGATTGTCCTTAACAAGGAACGCTGGGGAGAGCATGCTGACCTGTGCAGGATAAGTTGAGGAGAGTTGGAGAAAGAAGCCATCGGTATGTATGAGAGGTGGCGGGAATTATACCTTGAGGGCAGTTGGGAGCGAGGGAGAAGTCCCACATCCCTGAATCATTTCTTTACACAGGGTAACGGCGATGGCTGGTGGGGAGGAGGCACCAATAAAAGGACCAGCGAATCAGAAGGAGAAATTGCGCATGAAGTCTGGCACGAAGATGGTGGGGAATCAGCAGACTCCAGCACTTTTCTCTGCTGCCCTGAGTCCAGCAGTTCCTCTGCTGCTCAGAGTCCAGCAGTTCCTCTGCTGCTCAGAGTCCAGCAGTTCCTCTGCTGCCCCAGACTCCTGCTGATTCTTCTCAATGTTCTCCAGAATCACTTACACAACTGTAAATGATTTATAGTTCCCACCTTGAGGGGTTTTTCCCCGTCGTTTGCCAGGAACGAGGTCGTTAAACCTGGACACGAGCCAACTAGCACGTCTCACCACCACCACACAAACACCTCACAAACATTATGGCGCTACAAATTTTTATTGTAACAAATACTGTGGGGCCGTAACTCATAGGTGGGTTGGCTGGCGGGCCAGGGTTGTGTTGCACGGTTGTAATGTTGGGCGGTAGGCTGGCTGGCTGGCGGGCCAGGGTTGTGTTGCACGGTTGTAGTGTTGGACGGCAGGCTGGCTGGCGTGGCGTGTGTTGTCTGTCTGTATTGCACAAGAGATAAACTGCTTGAAGAGGTGGCCATTGAATGATAGTGTTACATGGCCGTGTATTGCACAGGAGTATTGCCGACGATACAATATTGACTAAAAGTGTGTTGCTCAATACACAGGTTTCCTGCTGCCTGTGTTGACCTTTCTGTACCTGGGGACAACCCTCACTCCACGCCCACTTCCCATGGGGTCGAGCCTGCATGAGTTCGAGCCCTGGGCGCAACAATTGGCTCACAGTCACCCAGTTGTTCATCGTCCCCTAACGTTTGACCGACATATTGGGTGCCCGGCTTATATATATATATATATATATATATATATATATATATATATATATATATATATATATATATACAGGGTTAATGAGATAGGTTAGATTAGGTCATTCACTGGGCCCGGGCCAGCCCAGCAGGTAACCTAGAGGATAAAAACCACCACAAAATTCCTACGAGAAAACCTGCTCAGTCCGGGGGTCTTGCTTGGTCCTCACGTTATAAAGTTACTCTCAGTTTTTACGAGGAAGTTCAAGATTTTATTACAGCAGTTGAAAGCTGTGCAGTAGGTACGAGAGCTGGAACTGAGAGTGCCCCTCACACGATGCTGGTGATGTGGTGTGTTCTCAACACTTTCTATAACGCTGTTTGCTCAAGAGTCGGAGTCAAGTGTTTACATAAATAGGAGCTTTGTTTATACTCTCTTGATGACTGTGTAGCTAATGTTGTGTGTGTGTGTGTGTGTGTGTTTACCTATGCACATGTAAGTACATGAGTGTATGTATCATGGCTGGCATAGTACAGTGCACTACAGTTGTACGGCCCCGCCTGACGGCTGGTGACTGGACGACCTGTACACAAATCTTGAAGGGAAATTATTGCAAGTAGGAATGATGACGCGCAACATGTCGCTGTTGCTCAGTTTGTTGTCACATATATGATGTACTGAACCATCTGTTGTATGGTCTGAGGTCGTATCATACAATGAACCATCTGTTGTATAGTCTGAGGTCGTATCATACAATGAACCATCTGTTGTATAGTCTGAGGTCGTATCATACAATGAACCATCTGTTGTATGGTCTGAGGTCGTATCATACACTGAACCATCTGTTGTATGGTCTGAGGTCGTATCATACACTGAACCATCTGTTGTATGGTCTGAGGTCGTATTCTGTGGCAGATGGTTTGTACTGGCCTGAACATAAAGAAATGCGCTCAGCAAACTACTGTAGATGTGTATGAGATGATAGTATATAGCATTCACCTCTCTCTCTCTCTCTCTCTCTCTCTCTCTCTCTCTCTCTCTCTCTCTCTCTCTCTCTCTCTCTCTCTCTCTCTCTCTCTCTCTCTCTCTCTCTCTCTCTCTCTCTCAGTGTGTGTATATATATATATATATATATATATATATATATATATATATATATATATATATATATATATATATATATATATATATACTCATAGTGTGTGATTGATATGCAGCAAACTTGTTTCCATCAAATTAAACCAAAACTATATCACGTTTTGATCATAAATCGTTCATTTATGATAAAGTTTTAACATTTTGGACCAAACACGAAACGAATTGAATTTATCGCAATAAAACTGGTTGATTACTAAATCTGTATCGCCTGTATGACCTGTATGACCTGTATGACCTGTATGACTTGTATGTCCTGTATGACCTGCATGGCCTGTATTGCCTGTATGACCTGTATGACCTGTATGACCTGTATAACCTGTATGACCTATATGACCTCTATGACCTGTATAACCTGTGTGACCTGTAAAACCTGTATGACCTATATGACCTGTATGACCTGCATGACCCGTATGGCCTATATGACCTGTATGACCTGTGTGACCTGTAAAACCTGTATGACCTATATGACCTGTATGACCTGTATGACCCGTATGACCTGTATGACCTGTATGACCTGTATGACCCGTATGACCTGTATGACCTGTATGACCCGTATGACCTGTATGACCTGTATGACCTGTATGGCTGTTATGATGAAGATGACGTTTGGTCGTTGCATCACTTGCAGAGCACAACCCACACGGACGGTTTGGGTCTGTGTTTACCAGGTAAAGATGTGACTGTCATGGAGGAGACCCAAGTGGGGGTCTGGGTGTGGAGGTTGTGTCTGAGTGCGTCACGTCAGAGGAACTAGAAACCTTCATGTGTGTCTGTATAACACATCCACTGGTGAGGATCTGAACATCGTGATCACAATGGTGTTTGGTCTGATGATCAGCAAGATCTATACTGTGTACACACGTAGTATTAAAATGTGGGTCAGCAATATCTCTAGACATGTTTTCTATGATCAAGACTTTTTTAAAAGAGCTTTTGTGTTTCTGTTACCCGATGACCCCGTCAACAATGTTCAGTAGTCACTACTGATTAATTGATAAAGCTTAAATTGATTAAAGTCCATTTTAGAGATAGGTGTGTGCATGTTTATGGATGTCATATTCTAATTAGCAAGCCTCTGTCATGTCAGATCATGTAGATCATGCCTTCCTGACACATGATAATGTAGTTATCAGTTATATTTCAGTCATAATGGCCTCTGCTTAACTGGCTTGTATATTTCCCATCTTCCAGGCAGTATTTCCTGCCATTCTTGTGTCTCTCTGTGTAACTAGGTGGCAGTGCAGGCGACACTAGTGTTCTCTGTACTATACAAGTGACGGATGAGTTTATAATGTCGTCTCCGGGGAAGATGGACGTGCTCTTGTGCACAAGGAAAGTACACGTCATGCACAAGGGCCGTACCGTCGTGTACAATGGCCGTACCGTCGTGTACATTGGCCGTACCGTCGTGTACATTGGCCGTACCGTCGTGTACATTGGCCGTACCGTCGTGTACAATGGCTGTACCGTCGTGTACATTGGCCGTACCGTCGTGTACAATGGCCGTACCGTCGTGTACATTGGCCGTACCGTCGTGTACAATGGCCGTACCGTCGTGTACAATGGCCGTACCGTCGTGTACAATGGCCGTACCGTCGTGTACATTGGCCGTACCGTCGTGTACAATGGCCGTTCCGTCGTGTACATTGGCCGTACCGTCGTGTACAATGGCCGTACCGTCGTGTACATTGGCCGTACCGTCGTGTAGAAGGGGTTAAATGACTGAGTGACAGACGACCAACTGTCACTGGGCGTCTATTGTGGAAGTGATGATGCATGAACGAGTAACGTCTGGCGTCTTAGCTCAGTAAAGACTTGTATTGTCCCGTGAGATGAGAGAACATATAAGATGATTTATGTTATGAAAATGATATTGAATAACGTCCAATACTGCTGACTGATAACCCCTGACATCTGTAAAGACGAAAACATGTGCAAGTTAAAGGTTTCTCTCAGAACTGAATGTGATGAGGATGAATTCCTTTTGGATTCAATAAGATTATTTCTGGGAACGGCGTCATTCTAATACCGAATGTCAAGGGGGAGCTGATGAGTCTTTTCTTTGTTGTTTTAGGAAGTAATTTAGTCAGCACACATTAATGGAAGGTTAACGAGGGGTAGGTCCTTAGAATTCTGCTCTTGATGGGTCTGGCGTGTTCTTCGTTAAGCTCTTCATTAAGACGAATGTAAATGAGTCGCAAATATTGTGCGAGTGGTTGGTGGTGGTGAGGGTCTGGATGATGCAGTTCCTACGTCAAGTGAGGCATCGAACTCACTCATTACAGTAACGACCCACCCACCCACCAAAACCCACCCTCCCACCCACCCACCCACCAAAACCCACCCTCCCACCCACCCACCCACATCCTGCATGGCTCTCATTATCTTTCTGCAACTAACTTTTTCTATTTCTCTCAATATACAGATGGTAAAGGTAGACCAGCTGATATACAGATGGTATAGGTGGACCAGCTGATAGTGTTAGATTTTCTTACATTCAATCAACGTCTTCTTTACGGTCGTACTATCGTACTCAAGGGTCGCGCTATCGTGCTGAAGAGGTATTACGTAACACCTCCCGCTCGAGAATACTTTCTGCTGAAATAACAAGAACATGGGAAGCTTTATTTTTGTAAGACTTTTCCCAAGATGTCTCTGGCCTAGTTCTACCACTGACCCGAGAAAGGAACGAAAAGACAAAATGAGGAAATGGATGACGAGAGTAATAATCTGTGATCGTCACTAGGTCGATGATAGACAATGTCGAGAGCCAGGAATGAAATACGTTAGGATTAAAAGATATGGTAAGAATGTATAACGCAGGTTTAAGCGTCAGGTGCGTTCTATAAATACAAACTTTATAAGTCTGTATTTATAGAGAGCGTGGAGTGTTCATGCCAGTGAGGGGCATTGCCCAACTGCCACGTGAGGGAAGGGTGATGTTTTAAAGGTAGTTTTCATGGTGACCATTTAGGAAAGAAGATTACTCTGCCGTGCCAATGGTGCTCTTATTGGTGCCAAGTGTTCTGGTGGTGCCAGGAGGCTTCCTAGTGGTGTCAAATGGTACGTTAGATGATGCCAAGCGTTCTGGAGTTCCCAAACGTATTCTTAGTGGTGTCAAGGGGCATTTCAGGATAGAGATGGAGATCCATCAGACTGTTCCATCTCGGACCTGGTAGTGAGAAAATAGATGTAGATCCATCAACCTTTCGTCACAGAACGAAAATTAAGGTTGTATAGATAAATGGTGAGAGCCTTTGATGCGTGACCTGTCAACCGCTCTAGGTACAGTAGATGCTGCGAGCCTTTAATGAGGTAACTATCAACCGCTTTAGGTACAGTTTGTCTCCAGTTAAACCAATGGTGATAATGATGGAGAGTCATGATTATTTATCCGCCGGGAACATTAGTAACAGTCAGTGTTACGACTGCGGCAGTAGCAAGTAACACTAGCACGTTAGCAGCAGTGTAACAAACTGCAGCAGTACCAAGTAACAGTAGCACATTAGCAAGTGTTACATGTGAAGTAGCAAGTAGCAGCAGCCGATAAGTACCTTCACTAATTTCCTATTTTCCTACACATTTTCTTTTTTTGGTTGTTTGTTTTTAGAATCTGATCAAGAATTAACAATGATTTATTGTAATTCTGTTAAGAGCAATGAGGACCACATTTGTCACACATGTTGGTGACGCGTAGCTCTGATCATGTGACTTGTTACGGGGAGATTAATCTGTGTTCTGGTGATTCTATGTTGTGTGTGTGTGTGTGTGTGGCACTGCTAATGACCTGGCTGACAGCTTATGTGTCACAGAAACCAGAGCTGACAGCCCTAGCCAGTACTCTGTTCATGGTTCATTTATCAGTCGTTCCTTTACCTGTCTGCCATAACTTGGTAAGTGTATATATATATATATATATATATATATATATATATATATATATATATATATATATATATATATATATTATATATTCGTATGTATTGAGGCGAATGATTCAAAAAGGCAGTTAGGTAGGCAGTAACTGTCGTCTTGATCCTATGTTCCCTCTCGCAAGGCACCGATGCTCCCGTCGTCCGTTACTACTGAACTAGGTGATTAGAGGCAGTTAACGACAGGAGGCACCGGGTTGAAGAGTTGTGCCGTGCTGTGTTCATGGGCCGCACGCTGCGTCGTGGTGAGGGCTCTTCAACATGACTCAGACTCCTACAGAAGCGGGGTGTGTGCTAACCTCCGTAGGACAGGAGACAGTTAGCACGTGGACGCGCGAAGTGTGTACCTCACGTGTCCCTCCACCTGAGGCTCATAACTAGACTCGTTCATCATTGTGTCAGTTGCCATTATAGGCAAGTCCCTTAGGCACGGCATAAGCCTAGCCACACACACACGCTCGAGCTACCAACGTCTTGGAAGAATGTCGACCTGCTGCTAGCACCTCGTGCTCCCCGTCACCGGTCGTGGGGTGTGGGTGGGGAATAGTGTGATTCACGAATCTTTATGATAAATGGTTCCTGCCAGTTTAGAGGGGAAGCAGATGTGATTTACTGTTGGTGATAGTCATTCATTCCCATGAGAGATTCGTCCTGACACTCCCCTCTGATGACAAATTTTGAAGTGAGGGGAAGATGTAAGTTGGGATGGACACTTCTCTCTCATGGTCAGTTTTTGTCAAGTGGGGTGACTCGTGTTTAATGGGGTCTCATTACCGAGTCAAGACAATGGTTCTCAACCCCTTTGTTAACACAGTGATGAATGTGTAGCAGCGCCCCGGGACGCAAGAGTTTCCTCAGTAATGTTATAACATGGTTCTGACTGGTTACTGTAGCACAGGGTACACGCATGGCTAACTCTACTCTGGTATGGAGAAAAATACTGAGATAAGATATTCATGATGTGACCCTTCCAGCATAAAGGTTATAAATCTCTCGTACGATTGTATGACACCTGGGAATGAGATACTGACCTTTGACCTGACCCTTCAGGGTTAAGTCAGAGGTAATCTAAGTTTTTCCTATAAAATGCGTGTAACGTAGGTACGCGAATTTATCCCGAATTCTTAGACTTCTTTCATTAAAGATTGGTCGAGTTATCTTTACCACTCATGAACCGAAACTTTATTCAAACATTTTTCCGAGCTGTTATCTTGCTCCTGTGGTGAGGTCAGAGCTGCAGTGTGGGAGACGTATCAGCAATATAATACGTGTGTTGAATATGAACATTGTCAGAGGGAACGTGTATGATCAGGGCAGATTCTTTCTAATAACAGTAATACCTACGTTCGGTATTTATAGTAACACTTTGGACCTTTCAGACCCTCGCCTGCTTTCTCCTGCAGGGAGTGAAGAACGGCGGAATGGCATTATTCAGAGGTATGATCACTCACCCCACCGTTTTTCCCGTTCATACCTTCCATATTGTCGGCACAACCTTTCCGCTTAGTGTGATATACATATTTTTCCGTAAATATATCACCCCAGCAGCCAGCGATTTCCATCAAGGAAATGGATGAGTTATTGTCATTGTGAGTCTAGCCACTTCCTTGGCATGCCTACAGACAGAAGGAAGGACCACATTTTTATAGCATGACGTTTAAATGTTTCCTTATTTCAAATGTAGTATCATATAAATGATGCTATACATTCTCTAACTTAGCTTGTGAGTGTGTATAGATGTTGAGAAGGATAACTACTATACGTCTGAGTTCTCATTATTGTAACTTGTTAGTGACACTCAGTCATCCAACTGTATCTTACCAGTGTTGGGCTGCTAATGTTAGCTTGACCCACATGTCCAGCTATATGTCCTCAGTGATGGGCTGCTAATGTTAGCTTGACCCACATGTCCAGCTATATGTCCTCAGTGATGGGCTGCTGATAGCTGTACCCTGTGATCCAACCATATGTTCTCAGTGATTGGCCGCTAATGAAGTCGTGATCAGCTATTCCCCCGCGGGTTGGGTTCATTAGCGGTACCCACGAAGTCTTAGCGAGTTAGTATGATGCGACCAGAGATCGACATTCTATGGATGGAAATTGAAAAAAAAAAAAAAGTATTGCTTGATGGAGTTTACTGAGATAACAGGTTCGTCACCCTCTCTCTCTCTCTCTCTCTCTCTCTCTCTCTCTCTCTCTCTCTCTCTCTCTCTCTCTCTCTCTCTCTCTCTCTCTCTCTAACGTATGACCCCCGTGAGAGTTCCACCATGGAAGCTGCGTTTCCGTTTTCCATTTTTTCTGAGCACCTTAATAACACTTGTGGTTTTCGTTGCCCACTGGCGGGCCGGCCCAAGTTCTGACGAAGTTTTTATGACCTTAGACGAGGAAAAACAAAGGGAGGTCATAGGTTTCGCTAACTAATCTAACTTTTAAACTTGTATAATTGGTCTGTGTCTATGGTTAAGAATGGCAGGTGTATACATGTTCTGTTCATCCATACATTTTGCTTTGGTAAATTTTCTTTAAATTGTTTTTGGAATAGGAATTTTCATTTTTTTTTGGGGGGGGGCTTCCCAACCACACCAGGGAACCAGCACGTGAGAGGTACACCCGCACGTGGCAACCAGCACGTGAGAGGTACACCCGCACGTGGCAACCAGCACGTGAGAGGTACACCCGCACGTGGCAACCAGCACGTGAGAACTATACTCGCATGTAGTAACTAGCACGTGAGGACTACACCCGCACGTGGCAGCCAGCACATGAGGACTACACCCGCACGTGGCAGCCATCACGTAAGGACTACACCCACGACATTAACGTGTTTAAACACCAGGCGCTGAAGGTGTCTGAGGTATGATAATTCTTAATGATGAGTCCCACTTAGACCTGAAATCCTTACGGTAAGCCCTGAGGTCCCTAGTGCAGGTCTGAGTCCCTAGAGCAAGCTATGAGTCCTAGTGGGACCTGATTCCATAGAGATGGTTCTGAATCCTTAGGGCTGCACCTGAAGTCGATAGGGCAGGTCCTTATTCCCTGAGACAGGATGTGTGTCCCGAGGGCCTGCCCTGAGTCCCTAGCTCTGGACTTGTGTCCCTGAGGCCTGCCCTGAGTCCCTAGCGCTGAACCTGAGTCCCTAGGACTGGGCCTGAAGTCCCTAGGATGGACCCTGAACTCCTAGTTTTTGTTCCGTGGGCTACTTATACTTCCGTCTTAGTTCGTTACTTACACTTCCGTCTTAGCTCGTTACTTACACTTCCGTCTCAGGTCGTTACTTACACTTCCGTCTTAGGTCGTTCACAGACGAGACCCTTCACTGCCTCATCCTGCGAGGCAGTCCAGTGTGTGAGCAACCATTCGTCACGCTTCATGACTCCTACTCTGAAAAATCATGAAAAAAAAAACTGGTTTTCTTTATAAAGTCATGACATGAACACTGTACAAAGCTTCTTGTGTATTCATATTTCTTTAATCCTGTTTTTCTTCTTCGTAAAAAAGTTTTGATATAGGATGAAAGATGGTCCATTGTCACCTCGTTCAATGATAGACTGAATAAAGTAGAGTTTTATTGGGGTTTGTGTTGGCTTGTACGGTGTAAGTCTCTTTCATTCTCGTGTTACAGAGTCCTACATACAATACTACATGCTTCATGTGTGATACATGATCCTTCTCATGATAGTTACAGTAAGTAGTGAGGAGATGATGGGATCCAACAGCGAACTTGTTCCAAATCGATTTTAGCTCAGGGTTCAGTCCTGCTCTTAGTGAGCTGCCAACCGTCCCTGTGTTGTGTAGGGCGTCACAGTGAATGTGTACACGTCGCTGATTGACGACGGGCTACGTCCTTCATCACGGGCGACATGTTGCACTTGAGGTAGATTAACTTCCTTATTGTGTCACCAACACGTTATATACGCTGCTTTCTTGATGATGATGTCGAGTGTCACGTCTTCAGCAGCCTGGCCCCTGTGAGGGAGAGCAGTACAGATGTTTCTGATATATTAATTAAGAACTGTTCTCTCATCTTGCACGACTTCCCAAGTACATGGGTCGGATCACCTGTGCACGGCCTCACAGAGAATGTCTGCATGTATTATAGACTTGTGGTGCATCAGAGGTTGAAGAACGTCTCATGCACTCTCGTAAAATGCTTCTCGTATCTTCATGTAAAAACACACTTCACTCATGATCTCCGTCTTCCATAAACTCCTTAACCAAGAACTTTACTTCCTACATCCTTTGACTGCATGTTATTCATTTTCCCAGTTACCTTTGTGCAGTATGTTATACATTCTCTCTCCACCTCCTCACTGACTATCATTCATCGCCGTCCGGAGGTTTTATCTCCTCACTAAGGAGTCACTGACGCCGGTAATACAAAAGGAGAGATAAATGGTTTTGACTTACAAAGAAAAAGTTTCGCCGGTGGGAAGTTAGCGTGGAAAGAGGAACCAAATTGAGTTTGCAGAATTTTCTCGCTCGAGGTAGACACTTCAGGACGACGGGGGATGAAAAGCACCCGTGTTTCCTGATACAAATACCTGCTGTGTTGTGAGGTTATCATATTCTCTAACACTTGACAGTTACATCATGACTGATACACTTGTAGAATCATTATATTCATGATTACCTTTGGGTTATATTATGATTACATTACATTTTCAATGAATGTGTATATGATTACATTTGGGTTTCATTATGATTACATTTCTTAAGTGATAGTTATAGATTATTACGTTTTGATTACAATATCATTGCACTGCATTCGTAAAATTGATATTTGATATTACATTACAGTTGCATCAATTCTATAATTACATTATGATATATTCGTATCTTCAGACACTTGCGGTTGTTCACAGACTTGAAATGTTTCAAACGCAACGAAGAGACATCGACAGAACATTAAGAGAGATGTTACATTTCACATATTGAGAGTAAAAAGTGGTTATTTCCAGCTATAAAGCCAATAAGTCATACCACTTGGAAATTAAGGATGTTGTCAATCATAGGTAATAGCGAGCACAGTCTAGAGATACTGACGTCATATTTGACATTTGCTAAGTGTTGCTCCAAGTATTTCCTCTCATGTGTTCGCCAACATGTTCCCATAACCACAGATCTTTTTGGACGATTAAGGAAGTTATATTTCACTTTCATCTCAGTGATCTTGAAGACTCTCACTTCATGCACCCGCCTGCTCCGGCGTTGACCGTGCTCAGCACACGGAGCAAGTCTTCCACAACGAGATCATAACTTCGTCCCTGGTGTCTGCAGGAGCTGCAGGCATTTGCCTCCACCTTGGCAAGCGTTGCAGGGGAGTATTATGGGTAGGTTTATCTTGGTGTCGCCCTTGAAGATGTTACGTCTGTTACGGCCAATGTGACGGAGAGCCAGTGTGGAGCGTTACTGGACGTATGTCTCAGGCAGTGTGAGGGGCAGTGTGCAGTGTTCTTGGGTGTTGTAGACACAGTGAGTATCGGGCACACTGCAACCTCTCCTTCCGTCCGCTGCTCCTGTCTAACCACATCTTCCGACGTCATGGAGTGAGCTTCTGATTGGTTACCTGTCTTATGACGTCACGAGATGAGCTGTTGATTCGTTACCTGTCTTGTGAACGACCGCTTGTGGTAAGCTGCTGAATGTTTACAAGTTTGAAGTCACAAGCTAAACTGGTGGTTACCTGCCATTTACCGTCACGTGGTAAGCTGCGTTCTCGCAAATGCTTAGAGTAAGCTTTCCTATCTGTAAGCTTGCTGGCAGGAGGCAGTGTTCCGTACGCCACGGAACCACAGTAGCAAGTGTTCCTGGATCTTATATTTTGACAGAATTTATTAAACTTGTTAGTTTAATGGAATTCTGTGAGTCTCCAGAATAATCAAAACAACATACAATTCATTTGTTTCTGTTTCTCGGTGTTGGATCACTTTCCCGAGTCTCAAACCATCTGGTGCATTCATTATTTTCAGATCAGCTCTACAACCTTCCTTCAATATTCCCTCGGACTTTACGAGTCCACTTCCTGCATATGTACAACCCATAACCTTTCATGTACGTCATGTGAGAGGAGGCGATAGCTTTGTTGTTATAGGTTGTAGGTTGCTGCGTGTCGCACTTCACCAGCTAAACCGACCATTGGCCACCATCGTATAGCCTGGTGTAGTATGTCTATATATATATATATATATATATATATATATATATATATATATATATATATATATAGATAGATAGATAGATAGATAGATAGATAGATAGATATAGATAGATAGATAGATAGATAGATAGATATCACATACACTAGCGAGATAGTCTATCAACATATAACACATGCGCTAGCTGGCATCCCACACAGAATGTGATACTGACATACTCGGAACATATTGGACGAGAATCCATATGATCATTCTACCTTATTTTCATTTTCTAAAACAGTTTCATTTATTGTGGTACACCGCACTCCGTGATTAATTGCACAGATTATGAATTTTCTGGAGGATGCGAACGCCACAAACGTAATCAAGTTAATTGCCAAGCCTTACATACAGGAAAATGATGTATATGTATTGTATTTAACTCAGCTGTTTGAGGAGTGAAGAGAAGGTAATATGGTAAATATGTGAGTAACATGAGTTATCATAACCAGTAGAAGCTGCTCCCCGCTACTCGTACTGTTAAGGCTGCCTCTAATGTTCAAGCTTGGCCTATGTTACCAATAAGAATTTTGAAAGTCGTTTTTACTGTCTCGATAATGTGGAGGACAAGGATTGTGAGGTTATCCTGGTGGGTGAGTCTACCATCCGGGGTCAGCTAGATGACCTCTGTGTCAGGAACTGTTCCAGCTGTAAACGAATTTGCTGTACGGCCGACGCAGTCCAGGACGTGTGTGATGAACGAATGTAATTTGTTATGTAAGACCCATCGCCATGCTCAAGGAAAGATGGAGAGATAAGTGGAGCTTCTGGAGAAATATCGCCAGGATGTTTGTCGCTATCGAAACAAAAGTAGAAACAATATATTTCCAGAAACCAGATCGCCACACAACACCCTGGTCTGCTTAAGGTCCAGACTCAGTGATTCATCAGATTGCCCTGCGTTCGTAAACTTGGCACAGCATTGTAACCAAACGTGTCTGAGGGACGAGCTTCACCTGGACGATCTGGCCGCTCTGTGTTCTGGCGGACTCCCTCGTGAGCCTCCAGGTGTCTGTGGTCAAAAAAACGTAGCCAGTGTGGAGCAGGCCACTCCCGCTCCATGAGTATTTCTCACAACAAATCTCAGAAATTTATCAGAATATTTTATATGAATGGACACAATAAAGGAAAATTACTCTCAAAGGCAACTGCATTCGAAGAAAATTGTGGTATGACTGTTACTACTGAATCTTGGCCAGATATGACAAATAGGCACATCCTCGCAGAATACATGCAGTTCCAGGGTACACTGTGCCATATAACATGAGACACAGTCGGCTGTGATGCATAGCTCTGGGTTCCTGAAATCTTCCATTATCACAAACATCGTCCACACGACCCAGTGCTGTGGTCTGCTCATGTTTGTTTTCCATTGTATTCTTTGTGAGAAAAAAAAAAACATTGTGAGGGTTGATCTTGGAACCAGAGAGGCTGAGGTGCGAAGATGAAGACAGAAGAGTTTTCTGAGTTATGAGTTGAGGAATCAGTGAAAGGATGGGTATGTATAGTTCAGGATATATGCTAAAGGTAGAAAGATAATTTCGAGGTTACCAGGAGAGGAAAAATAAAAAAAGAAAAAGGGGGGGAGTGACACGTAAGTATAATGAGTTGTAAGGAAAGCATGGAGGAATGAAAACGTAAAAATAGATCTAAGGGAGGATAATGATACTGAAAGATCGAAAACTGGAGCTTCTTTAAAGAAGAGCCTGAAAGAGGCATAGAGTCACACTAACTGAGTGGGGTTTTGTTGGAAACTTGGGAGAGGTTAGGGAAGGCAGTGACGAAGAGGCAGAACCCAAGAAATGGCCTGTAGGTGAGATAATCCATGACAATAAAAATACGGTGGTAGGAAGAGCAAAGAATAAATGTAAAGATTATTTTAAGGTTTAGATGATGTTAGAAATGAGAGCGTCTTTAAAAGGTATTCACTGGTTGTGTATCATAGAGAAAAAAGAGAGAGGAAGTTGGGAGTGAATGGCTTTGTGAGGTA
>NC_092287.1:952824-967824 GCF_036320965.1 Panulirus ornatus
CGGATCTTTGTGTGATAATCCGTCCTGATGGGACCCTCGTACTTCCAGGGAACTGCATTTCAAAAACACAATCCTGCTATTCCTGAGGGCGTCACACAAAGATGAAACAAAGCTCAGGAAATAATGGTTTACGTCATCGCAGTTACAACTTGTGCAATGTTTATATTCACAACCGTGGCAGCAGTTTGGTCTAACAACCTCGACAATGAACAGTGGCTCAACTTGGGGCAAAGTTTCTCATTCATTCATTATTGTTCTTCAGTGAATGGGATGAGTCGAATGGTTTCTGATACTTGTATTAATCATTAGAAGGATGTGTGAGGGTTGTGGTGTCTCGTGTGTTGTGGAAGTGTTGTAGGTGTAAGGTGCCAGTCTGGATGATCAAGTCTGGATGATATTGGAAGATGGAAAGTCTGAAAGTTGAGGACATAGATCTCTCGATGACCACAAGTGATTAATTAGTCTATCTCTACTTCCAGTTGAGGACGGATATCAACGCTGGCAGCGTCAGGTGAGTGGGCAACCCACGTTTGATGTGCATCATCGCCTCTTGCTCCTACCACACGAATACTTGCTCCTACCACACGAATACCACACAAATGTGTACCCTGTACGAGATAAAGCGTTTAAGAATTTGTGTTTGGTGATGTGACTAACATAGCATTATATTACTACTTGGCTCATGTAAGAGGGGGGGGGGGTGAGGCAGAGACGTAGGTCAGGTGAAGGTGACAGAACGGGGATGATAGACTCGTAATGGTAGTTCGTCAATTCGTCTATATGAAGAAATGACTTCGTTGCTGGAGTTGTTAAAGTGGCGTGTGGTGAATCCCATGTACGGCTCCGGCCTTCCCCTCCACCGCCTGTAGCTGCTACCACCGTGTTTGTTGGTGGTGGAGCGCCATCACCAACACAACAACCACCATCCATCACCAACACAATAACCACCATCACCAACACAATAACCACCATCTCCAACACAATAACCACCATCACCAACACAATAACCACCATCACCAACACAATAACCACCATCACCAACACAATAACCACCATCACCAACACAACAACCACCATCACCAACACAATAACCACCATCACCAACACAATAACCACCATCTCCAACACAATAACCACCATCACCAACACAACAACCACCATCACCAACACAATAACCACCATCACCAACACAATAACCACCATCACCAACACAATAACCACCATCACCAACACAATAACCACCATCACCAACACAACAACCACCATCACCAACACAATAACCACCATCACCAACACAATAACCACCATCTCCAACACAATAACCACCATCACCAACACAATAACCACCATCACCAACACAATAACCACCATCACCAACACAACAACCACCATCTCCAACACAATAACCACCATCACCAACACAATAACCACCATCTCCAACACAATAACCACCATCTCCAACACAATAACCACCATCACCAACACAATAACCACCATCACCAACACAACAACCACCATCACCAACACAATAACCACCATCTCCAACACAATAACCACCATCACCAACACAACAACCACCATCACCAACACAATAACCACCATCCATCACCAACACAATAACCACCATCACCAACACAACAACCACCATCACCAACACAATAACCACCATCTCCAACACAATAACCACCATCACCAACACAATAACCACCATCACCAACACAACCACCATCACCAACACAATAACCACCATCTCCAACACAATAACCACCATCCATCACCAACACAATAACCACCATCACCAACACAACAACCACCATCTCCAACACAATAACCACCATCACCAACACAATAACCACCATCACCAACACAATAACCACCATCTCCAACACAATAACCACCATCACCAACACAATAACCACCATCTCCAACACAATAACCACCATCCATCACCAACACAATAACCACCATCACCAACACAACAACCACCATCACCAACACAATAACCACCATCACCAACACAAAAAAAACATTACCACCACAACTCACTGCCAACCAATACGACCACAACTTACAACCACCATTATCACCACTTCAACCACCACATCACCCGCCACCATTCACCACATCACCCGCCACCATCCACCACATCACCCGCCACCATCCACCACATCACTCGCCACCATCCACCACATCACCCGCCACCATCCACCACATCACCCGCCACCAACCACCACATCACCCGCCACCATCCACCACATCACTCGCCACCATCCACCACATCACCCGCCACCATCCACCACATCACTCGCCACCATCCACCACATCACCCGCCACCATCCACCACATCACTCGCCACCATCCACCACATCACCCGCCACCATCCACCACATCACTCGCCACCATCCACCACATCACCCGCCACCATCCACCACATCACCCGCCACCATCCAACAAACATTACCACTTAAAGTCCACCACAGTGGTCAGCGCTCCCCCTGTAGTCCATCCTTGATAGTAATGCAACAAATTGTCTCAGTTTAATGGAAAAATCCGACTTAATTTAACCAGAAATAATAAGGCAATCTCCTGTAATCTTGGCGAGAGTCAAACTTTAACGAGTTCACAGTAATCTGTTACTAAATGATTTCAAAATGTCTGTATCGTATATTATCATCTTGATTATGGCGTAAAAGTAAGCCACTCGCTGTCTTATTTCTACAACGTTGTTTTATTGATTTGACTTCTTATCTTATTTGTTTTACTGGCATTTTTGTGCTAGTGTGTGAGCTAGCAACATGATAGCGTGTGCTAGTGTGTGAGCTAGCAACATGATCGTGTGTGCTAGTGTGTGAGCTAGCAACATGATCGTGTGTGCTAGTGTGTGAGCTAGCAACATGATAGCGTATGCTAGTGTGTGAGCTAGCAACATGATAGTGTGTGCTAGTGTGTGAGCTAGCAACATGATCGTGTGTGCTAGTGTGTGAGCTAGCAACATGATCGTGTGTGCTAGTGTGTGAGCTAGCAACATGATCGTGTGTGCTAGTGTGTGAGCTAGCAACATGATCGTGTGTGTTAGTGTGTGAGCTAGCAACATGATCGTGTGTGCTAGTGTGTGAGCTAGCAACATGATAGTGTGTGCTAGTGTGTGAGCTAGCAACATGATCGTGTGTGCTAGTGTGTGAGCTAGCAACATGATCGTGTGTGCTAGTGTGTGAGCTAGCAACATGATAGCGTATGCTAGTGTGTGAGCTAGCAACCTGATGGTGTGTGCTAGTGTGTGAGCTAGCAACATGATCGTGTGTGCTAGTGTGTGAGCTAGCAACATGATCGTGTGTGCTAGTGTGTGAGCTAGCAACCTGATGGTGTGTGCTAGTGTGTGAGCTAGCAACATGATCGTGTGTGCTAGTGTGTGAGCTAGCAACATGATCGTGTGTGCTAGTGTGTGAGCTAGCAACATGATCGTGTGTGCTAGTGTGTGAGCTAGCAACCTGATGGTGTGTGCTAGTGTGTGAGCTAGCAACCTGATGGTGTGTGCTAGTGTGTGAGCTAGCAACCTGATGGTGTGTGCTAGTGTGTGAGCTAGCAACATGATCGTGTGTGCTAGTGTGTGAGCTAGCAACATGATCGTGTGTGCTAGTGTGTGAGCTAGCAACATGATAGCGTATGCTAGTGTGTGAGCTAGCAACATGATAGTGTGTGCTAGTGTGTGAGCTAGCAACATGATCGTGTGTGCTAGTGTGTGAGCTAGCAACATGATCGTGTGTGCTAGTGTGTGAGCTAGCAACCTGATGGTGTGTGCTAGTGTGTGAGCTAGCAACATGATCGTGTGTGCTAGTGTGTGAGCTAGCAACATGATCGTGTGTGCTAGTGTGTGAGCTAGCAACATGATAGCGTATGCTAGTGTGTGAGCTAGCAACATGATAGTGTGTGCTAGTGTGTGAGCTAGCAACATGATAGTGTATGCTAGTGTGTGAGCTAGCAACATGATCGTGTGTGCTAGTGTGTGAGCTAGCAACCTGATGGTGTGTGCTAGTGTGTGAGCTAGCAACATGATCGTGTGTGCTAGTGTGTGAGCTAGCAACATGATCGTGTGTGCTAGTGTGTGAGCTAGCAACATGATCGTGTGTGCTAGTGTGTGAGCTAGCAACCTGATGGTGTGTGCTAGTGTGTGAGCTAGCAACCTGATGGTGTGTGCTAGTGTGTGAGCTAGCAACCTGATGGTGTGTGCTAGTGTGTGAGCTAGCAACATGATCGTGTGTGCTAGTGTGTGAGCTAGCAACATGATCGTGTGTGCTAGTGTGTGAGCTAGCAACATGATAGCGTATGCTAGTGTGTGAGCTAGCAACATGATAGTGTGTGCTAGTGTGTGAGCTAGCAACATGATCGTGTGTGCTAGTGTGTGAGCTAGCAACATGATCGTGTGTGCTAGTGTGTGAGCTAGCAACCTGATGGTGTGTGCTAGTGTGTGAGCTAGCAACATGATCGTGTGTGCTAGTGTGTGAGCTAGCAACATGATCGTGTGTGCTAGTGTGAGGTCAGCGGATCATTTACCAGTTCAGTTTGTGTGTTGACTGAGTCTTATATCATTAATCACTTCAGACTACACTTTACAGAGGTGTACTTTGACCAGAATATACCGTACGCATAAAAGTATACCTCGCAAAGATATACCTCCATAGTATACTTACCACGAGTACACCCTACCAAAGAATACCTCACAACAGTATACTTCACAAAAGTATACTTCGCAAGTGTATTCCTCATACCTCGCCAGGGTATACCTGGCAAGAGTATACCTTTCAAAGGTATACTCTGTGTGAGTATACCAGTTTACCACCAGCACCAGCTTATAACTGGTCATTTAATTAGAGGAATACCGCAGGTTGTAACAGTAATATGTTATAACATTAGGGCGAAACCAGATTAGGTTGAAATAGGAATATAGCGTGTATGACATATCGCGGTAAAGCTGTATGTTGCACCCTTTTACGTAGTAGCATAAGGATGAGCCCCGGTTACGTTATCATAAGAATTCCACTGTTTGTCTATATGACGTAATGCAGCGTAACCCTAAGCTGCCTGATAATATGGTATGCTATTAGGGTGAGTCTAGGCTAGGTTTACATGGGAATATAACCAGAATGTGTGTGTGTGTGTGTGTGTGTGTGTGTGTGTGTGTGTGTGTGTCATATTAATCAGCTTGGGTTAAAATGGTTTCGTGTTCCCTCTACATTTCGCTTATTTTTTTCTAGCGTTTTCTAGGTTTTGTTTGTTTTTTAATTTGTTTTCAGATTTTTTTCATGTTCAGTGTTTATTTAGTTGCTCTTGTGTTGTCAACATTTGCCTTGCTGAGGTATTTTTTTTCTTCATCTTTCGTAGTTAGCGTCATCATGACCAGTGACTACGGGAAATGTTTTGATCAAGACAACACGTCAGGTTTTCCCGTACTGGAAACACAGAGACAGTGTAGTGGGTCTCCACACACACACCAACAACTGGTAACATCAAACGTTGGATCTGGAGGATGACTGAACGCTCTCAGTTTTACTGATCCAGTCAGTAGAGTCAAGGACTCTCCCTAGGGTGGATGCTGAGTCAGTAGAGTCAAGGACTCTCCCTAGGGTGGATGCTGAGTCAGTAGAGTCAAGGACTCTCCCTAGGGTGGATGCTGAGTCAGTAGAGTCAGGGACAGCTGAGTCAGTCAGTATAATCGGGAGCCCTGCAGGAGGACATTACTTCAAGCGATCATCGTTCAGGATTATCTACTGTAATCTCCTGGGATGATACAGTAATGGTTCTACTGTAATCTCCTGGGATGATACAGTAATGGTTCTACTGTAATCTCCTGGGATGACACAGTAATGGTTCTGCTGTAATCTCCTGGGATGATACAGTAATGGTTCTGCTGTAACATGGGAGACAGAATGATACACATCATCCACACATGTTAAGCTGGTGCTATGATAGTTGTGGCGTTAACAGATCCTCACTTCTGATTTTGATCTTCATGTCATCCTTACCGTAGGAATATAATGGAGAGAAATGTTACAAATGGTTGGTTGGTTGTTTGGGCTTTAGGTCAGAGTCGTTAAGGCCGTCAATGTCATGTTATAACCAACAGTTGAATTATATTTACCACCTTCCTCAGGTGTTGATGATAACTGTGAGGCTACATACACCGTGTATATGACCCATGACAAATATGGTAATGTTTGTTTTCTTCATTCTTTATGTTCAGGAGGACATGATATACATGACCAGTGAGTATATATCAACATATATACGTGATCTGTGGATATATAAATGATCCATGAATCTGTATTAATATGAATGATATTTTTCCTTTCCACGAGTAACAGTATTCCTACCCACAAAAGATTTTTCAATCTGGTTCGTATTTCCAAATGAAGTTTATGTTATGTGTGTGTGTGTGTGTGTGTGTGTGTGTGTGTGTGTGTGTTTCTGTGACAACAAACACATTTTGCACCAGCGACCTAAACCAGTGCAGGCCGGGGTTGGCCCCGCTCTCTCTCTACTCAGCCAGTCGGTCATGTGATTATCGGATTTGCCTTGTTAATTGCTGGTCTTTCATTGGACAATGGCAGGTTGTTTCTCACTCCAGACAAGGGCTATTCCCACGACTCGAAAACGTCCCTGATTGGTCATTTGTCAAGACTGGAAATAAAACTATTCCGGCTCTCGTTACACAAACAGGATTGTTAACATAGATCACTCTTATAGTTGTATGTTATAGCGAAACCACAGAAAAGTGAGGTATGTAGAACATTGGTTTGTGAGGGATATAAATCCTGGACTGTATGATTACCGGTGGACTCAACCACCTGAGTAAGTATCAGACCACCTGAAAGACTCACCAACCAAAATGGACGACTTATTAACCACCTGGGTGACTCCAACCACCTGGGTGACTCACCAACCACCTGGGTGACTCGTAACAAGTCATGAGTCGAACCGAAGCTCTTGTTACACATTGTCAACTCATGTTTGGCGTTTGTGGTAAAGGTTCTGTTTCCATGTCACGCTGGGCAGGTGTAGAAGGTGATGTTTCCAACAAGGTGCAACCTCCCTTAACTCATTAATTTATGTCAGGTCAAAGGCCAGGGCTCATATCCTATACTGAAACCGTTATGCTAAAAAGGTGCTCAAGGGTGGTATCGTAGAGCTCAAGGGTCGTACCGTAGAGCTCAGGGGTCGTACCGTCGTTCCCCAGGGTCGTACCGTCGTGCTCCAGGGTCGTACCGTCGTGCTCAAGGGTCGTACCGTCGTGCCCATGGGGTTAAAGTCAACAGGCGTCGTGAACTGCAGTTCTGATGAAGTCAAATGTTAGGTTAGCGTGGGTGTTGGTGCGTGAGAAGTTATCATTATCATTGCTGATGTTTCATTAAATTTCGTCATCCAGGTGTGCGATGCCTGACTCAGGTGCCAGGGCCAGGCAGGCAAGCACGTAGCAGACTACACGTGTCAGGCATGCAGGCACGTAGCAGACTACACGTGTCTACGGTAACGCCTCAAGGTCGCAGCTTTCCTGCCAACTGACTAAGAGAGAAGTTGTTTGCTTCTTTGCGTGAGGAGAGGCCGGCCATTCTCACCCTCCCTGTTGTGTTGATCCCATCGTTAATACCTCCTGATGGTTCGTCTTGTTAACGGCCGTTGCCAAATTCGTCTTAACGGTGAGGAAAGATTGTCGACTTGTTGTTTTAACGGGATTTCACTGTCGTCATTTCAATAGTTTAACGGTAATTAATTGTTTACAGTTCAGTGGTCTTAACGGTCGTCAGTTCACTGGTCATAACGGTAAATAACGGTCGTCAGTTGACTGGTCATAACGGTAAATAACGGTCGTCAGTTGACTGTACATAACGGTAATTGGTGGTCTTCGGTTCACTGTATCGTGGAATGTGTGAGGGTTGGTGCATCCTGGGGTGTGTGAGGGTTGGTGCATCCTGGCGTGTGTGAGGGTTGGTGCATCCTGGCGTGTGTGAGGGTTGGTGCATCCTGGCGTGTGTGAGGGTTGGTGCATCCTGGGGTGTGTGAGGGTTGGTGTATCCTGGGGTGTGTGAGGGTTGGTGTATCCTGGGGTGTGTGAGGGTTGGTGTATCCTGGGGTGTGTGAGGGTTGGTGTATCCTGGGGTGTGTGAGGGTTGGTGTATCCTGGGGTGTGTGAGGGTTGGTGTATCCTGGGGTGTGTGAGGGTTGGTGTATCCTGGGGTGTGTGAGGGTTGGTGCATCCTGGGGTGTGTGAGGGTTGGTGTATCCTGGGGTGTGTGAGGGTTGGTGTATCCTGGGGTGTGTGAGGGTTGGTGTATCCTGGGGTGTGTGAGGGTTGGTGCATCCTGGGGTGTGTGAGGGTTGGTGTATCCTTGGGTGTGTAAGGGGTGGTGTATCGTGTACCATATCACCTCACACTACCCACGACCCTCACAAGACCTGTGAGTAGACGATCAAAGTTAACCCACATGAGGACGACGCTACGATTCATGAGTATGGATGGCTTGGCCTTTGATCTAACCCTCATGGGTCATATCAAAAGGCTAGGACCATCATAACCCAAAGATCGAAGAAGTCATTTAAAAGTCTATGCCATCATTCTCAAGCGTCGAGCTACCGCCCATGGCTGCCTTCACATCAAGGAAAGTTAAGAACCAGATGTGTTCTCATAGATATTATCACAATCAACCATAGTCTTGTGATGTCGGATACAGGCAGCTTCCAACACTGGGTAAGAAAGTGAATGCTTTCGGTTAGCGTGACTGGAATTTCTTTTGATGTTGGCGGGAAGTATGAGGAAATAACAGTTGTATTGCCTCAGATCTCGTCACCTGAAGCCAAAGAGCAAACTTAAGTTGAACGCTATTCATAATTTCCCTGAAAATAAAGTCGGCTTCTCATCCCATATTAAGGTACGAAAAATGCGACGCTTATTTGTGTCGTAGTTATGTTTAGTTCACACACACACACACACACACACACACACACACAAAAAAAAAAAAAAGAAATATTGCTCACATATCTGACTGAGTCTCTTTCTCTACCTTCCCACTGACTGTGTTGGGTTGAAAAGCAGTTTGTGTTATCATCTCGCTCTCTCTCAGCTTTCAACCTGAACCCATTTTCCCCTGACCACAACAGTACTTCTCTTTCTCAGATTTACCTCTCCTGGGTTGCCTGCCTTCGTATCTCCTCCCCAGGTGAGGTCAGGCAGCGCCCTAGGGGGCCACCACGTCCCACAGACATTAATGTGAACGTTGGCAGCATGAGTATTGGTAGGGGGGATGGATGCCGTGTTTACCTCTCTCTCACCTTCCAGTTCCGGGGTCTGGAACTACTTACATCCCAGTGGTGTTCCAGACGCCCTCAGTCTTTCATCCTTCATCCTCCAGAGCAGGACGGTTACCACCCACGGGAGTCATGGCCTCGCCTTTGACTCGGGCCCCACAGGAGTCAGATCAAAAGAACATACCGTCATAACCGCGGGTCGTACCCTCGTACTCAAGGGTCATACTATCGTACTAAAGAGTCGTATCGTCGTGCTCAAGGGTTGTACTATCGTATTCAAGGGTCGTACCATCGTGCTCAAAGGTCGTACCGTAGTGCTCAAAGTTCGGGTAGTCGCACTCTAAGATCGTAATGTCGTGCTCGAAAGTCTTAACGTCGTGCTCAAAGTTCGAACTTTCGTGCTCAAGGGTCATACAGTCGTGCTTAAGGGTCGTACCGCTCTGCTGAAGGGGTTGAGAGGCAGATCTACTCGAAGAAAGAACCACACACACACACACACACACACACACACACACACACACACACACACACACACACACACACACACACACACACACACACACACACACTAGACCAAAGCTCTACGAATTTCTCAGCACCATTGGTCAATACTTGTTTGTCAAGAGAAGTAAAAGAGAGTTAGTTCTGTTGTTCATATGTGAGGAGAGGATGGACCCAGTGTGACCCGCACACAACGACTCTTTATTGGTTCATCGTTTGTTACTGAGGAAAGATGTGGAAATGATTGGCATGCGAGAGGTTTGTTGAAATGTTGACTGCTGGAGCTGTGTGTGTGTGTGTGTGTGTGTGTGTTGTGTGTACAAACCGTCCACCTCATCAATATCTTTAAGGATGGACATTCCGTATGATTCCATTACAGGTGTTTGTGTTGTTAGAATTGGGAAAAGGTCATAACAGGTTGTTGCAGTCCAACCACAGGTGGTAGAGGCCATTTTCATGAACCATCTGTGGTAGGACTGAGGAGCCTTGCGGGCTATTATGCCATCTTAGCGTAAGGCCGGGTGGGCAGAGGTTAGAAGTTCAACACTCTCGTTAGCTCGGCGCGCTACGCACATTTTTCAGTTACTTCTCCTAAATACAATTTACGCACTGTAGTTAACGGTGGGGGAGGGAGGAGGAGGGGATAGTAAGGGTTGGAACATAAACAATGGGTTAGTTCAGTAAAGCAAGTAATTTTCCTCGACGTACGCCATAAATCAACTCGGATTTAACACTAGGGGTAAAGCCGTTTTCAACATTGTATTTTATCCCTTCGTGTAGTTTATTTTTCTATACGCTTATAACGTACAGTCCTTCCTTATATACAGTGACTGTCATATAAAATTCTTATATGCAAGGGAAACTGCGATTGAGGAGTTACGTAACGCCATCTGTGACGCCACCACCACAATCTGTATGTAACAGATTGCTCGGGATCGAGAGTCTGGCAACACACGCTGATTGGTTTCATGTTTATCCAGACAGACTGGCTGACGACCCTGCCGCTTGTTCAGTACACTGTGTCAGGTGGGTTGTGTGTGAGGCTAGCCGATGCTGACGACCCTGCCGCTTGTTCAGTACACTGTGTCAGTTGGGTTGTGTGTGAGGCTAGCCGATGCTGACGACCCTGCCGCTTGTTCAGTACACTGTGTCAGTTGGGTTGTGTGTGAGGCTAGCCGATGCTGCTGCTCGCAAGATGCTGACCTATGCTGGGGTTAGCCTCACTCGAGTAAACAGAATGGGGCTGAGAAATGTAGACAGATACGCTCTCGAGAATGAGAGTTGAGACGGAGACTGTGTTTGTTGAGGACCAGCAACAGATGGGAAGGAAACGAGAACAAACACTTCCAGTTATTAGGAAACTGTAACGAGTTTTACCTCCTCAGACTGTGTTATCGTCGTAGGTAATCTGGGAGATGATTTTACGAGGTGAGGAGGAAGGTATTGTGGAGTGAAAGACAATGGATAGACGCCGCTGGTATTGTTCTGGTGTAAGAACCATGTGTGATGATGATGCCATTCATTTGTACAGTGTGAAAGAAATGTATCTACAGATATTTGTTGATGTATTAAGAAGGGTCCCCCTTTTCTTCCCCCGTCTTCCTCCTCCTCTTCCTCCCCCTCTTCCTCCCCCTCTTCCTCCCGCTCTTCTTCCCCTCTTCCTCCTCCTCTTCCTCCCCCTCTTTCTCCCGCTCTTCTTCCCCTCTTCCTCCTCCTCTTCCTCCCCCTCTTCCTCCCGCTCTTCCTCCCCTCTTCCTCCTTCTCTTCCTCCTCCTCCTTCCCCTACCTGGTGGTCCGTGCACAGGTGGGACTCAGACCAGCACGTCAGTCAGCGAGTCATGACAACGATGGGTATCTTCCCGCTGCAACACACTGCCCCTCACAGTGGTGTCCCCTCGCTGGGAGACCCAGGGGCAGTTTAGTTTACAAATTGTCTGTGTCGGTCCACACGCTTGACGCCTGAGGACCATAAGGGTATATGGTGGTGGTACGTGGGCAGTGTGGGCAGGGGGCCGACCGGCCTGGACGGTAATGGACTGGCAAGAGAGGAGGAGGTGCGACACCCGTGCTGGCTGCTGGTAACTTGACGCCGACGTTCACGATCGTCCCTCGATGTGTGAGCAGGGCCCCTGACCCCCCTCCCTCCCACGCACACACACACACACACACACACACACACACACACACACACACACACACACACACACACACAAAACCTCGCATACCTGCAACGTGGAATGCCTACTGGGATCTAACTACACCTACACCGCTGTACACCAAGACACCTGTACACCCACACACCTCCCTGTACACCCACACAACTGTACACCCAAAGAACTTCATATCCACACACCTGTCTCTCAGCCATCTCATCTTCCCTTTGACAGAGTAAAACCAGGTGTGAGAGTGACGTGGCTCGATGGAGTACTGTTGAGCAAAAGCACGACTCTCTGAGGTCAGGTGGAACCTGTTCTCTCGTCCCACTAGATCAAATTTTGCAATAAAGGTTAAGTGTGTTGTGGGGGATCAAATGTGGCGGTCTGAAGGCCTTCCTCGTCATGTTGGCTGGATCATGATGATGCATCAGGATCTCCCCAGAGCCATGGGAGACAAGGCTGGGCGGAGGGAGGCAGTGAGGCGGGGAGAAGCGACCGACGTAAAGGGGTGATGTTGTAGACCGATGTTCGTTTTGCCGACGATGTTGTGTGTGGAGACGTATTGATCCGCACACACTCATGCTACTACTCACGGGAGAGATGGTGGGCTTGAAATGGCATGTTACGTTGGCAGACATGTTTTGAAAAGAATTTCAGTAAATTCACACACACACACACACACACACACACACACACACACACACACACACACACACACACACACAAGAAGAAGTGGTAGATGCAGACAACATACAAGATTGCATGATAGATAATGTTCAAGAGAAGGAGGTCCCCACGGGTGCAAAACTCCCCCCCCCCCCCCCCCCACCTCACCCCCCACCCTCCATCCAGTCAGGTGATTACACAGCGGGTGGTCGTAATACTCAAACAGGAAAAACAAGCCTCATAACGATACGTGACCTCCAATCAAAGGTTCTTGTTCGACTGTAAATACTATGTGAAGGGATAACGACCATTCCATTTCTCACATCCCTATCCGAGAAAGTACCCCTCGCTCAGCCCCATCTCAGGGAGCACCCCTTCTCTTCCCATCCAGGAGAGTACCTCATCCTAACCCCCCCCCCCCCACGTGAGGAAGCACCACAGCCAAGGGTCAGGTCAGACGCTACTTCATAACATTTCAGGGTCATACCGTAGTTTTCCAGGATCGTACCGTCGTGCTCAAGGATCGAACCGTCGTGTTCAAAGGTCACATCGTCGTACTTAAGGGCCGTACTGTCGTGCTAAAGAGTCGTACCTCGTGCTCAAAGGTCGTACCGTCTTGCTCAAGGGTTTTACCATCGTGCTTAAGAGTCGTACCTCATGCTAAAGGGTCATACCGTCTTGCTCAAGGGTCGTACCTCGTACCCAAGGGTCGTACTGTCTTGCTCAAGGGTCGCACCGTCGTGCTCAAGGGTCGTACATCGTGATCAAGGGTCGTACTTCGTGCTCAAGGGTCGTACCTCGTGTTCAAGGGTCGTACCTCGTGCTCAAGGGTCGTACTGTCTTGCTCAAGGGTCGCACCGTCGTGCTCAAGGGTCGTACCGTCGTGCTCAAGAGTCATACATCGTGATCAAGGGTCGTACTTCGTGCTCAAGGGTCGTACCTCGTGCTCAAGGGTCGTACCTCGTACTCAAGGGTTAATATTGCAGCTGGATTCAGTGTTGTTGATAACACTTGTTTACCTGCCGACCGTCTTGTTTATGTTATTTGTTTATCTTGATTAACTGAGCAATGCCGAGGATGTTAGGCATTGGTTATGAAAGGGAAACACTGCTTGACCTCTCCTTCACAACTCAAAGGCTTATCGGTAGTCAAATATATATGTTATAGTCATATATATATATATATATATATATATATATATATATATATATATATATATATATATATATATATATATATATATATACGTATATTGCAATAGGTCACAGTGGTGCGCATGATCTAGTATTTGCTGATATCCATGAGGAAAATGAAGCACAAGTTCCCAAGTGCACTTTCGTGTAGTGATCACATCGTCAGGAAAGATACAAGAGTGAGATAAAAGACGTAGAACAGTTAGTTGATATACAGGAAAGAGAAGTAACAAAGACGCCTTTGGTAAACGTCGTCCCTTGTAAACTACATCGTTCCAATTTGCTCTTTCCCTTGCATGCCTCGCACCCTCCTACACGTTCAGGCAAAGGAAGGTGGTTTCCTGCTGTCCGCAAGAACTGGTCACTCCCGCATACCATCTCACACAGTAACATTGATCCAGAATTTGAAATGGTACTGAAATGAGACAGACTACCTTACGATGGGTAGTGGTATGTGAGGAGGAACTGGAAGTCAAGTTTGTATAATCGTAAGTTGAAATGATCTTATAAAACGTGAATAACTCAGGAATTGCATTACTACATATACGAACATAATGACAATAGAATACTTTTTTTGTGTTAGCTAAGACGGCACGGCCAGCTGAGGCCCTAATTAAGGTAATCCCATTAACGTTATATATATATATATATATATATATATATATATATATATATATATATATATATATATATATATATATATATATATATATATGCCCTAGTCTGAGCCCTGTACCCAGTTCATCAACCAACCCCTAGGGGTGGATGAACAGCTGAACTGACTGTAGACCGACTGCTGCAACAAGGGCTCGAACCCATGCACTCAGCTGTAGCGGTCCGTGAAAGCTTCACGTCTTTTGTAATGTTGATACATTTTTACAGTCATGGTTGTTGGCTTTCATAGATTAGACTTTTATAAACCCACAAAAGAATTGTGATTATTTGATGTTTTACGTCATGATGAAAGAATCCTTGTAAACCCTGAAATGATTCATACAAACTATGACGTTTTGATGGTCGAAAGTTAATGTTAAACTCAGGAGACTTTCCTCACTCTCTGCTGACGCTTTGGACACACAGGATGGATTATACTCACATGATGACTAAGGATTAAGTTCGCATATAAACTTGTTCTGTGTGTGTGTGTGTGTGTGTGTGTGTGTGTGTGTGTGTGTGTGTGTGCGTCG
>NC_092287.1:972824-1015324 GCF_036320965.1 Panulirus ornatus
TTCGGCTCTGCCAGACCCTTAAAGGTCAGGTCAAAGGTCAAGCAGACCTAGGCCCCACGAGTTGACCTAGGAATTACATTAGACTCTAATATTAATTTAAGTTCCATTGTGTGTGTGTGTGTGTGTGTGTGTGTGTGTGTGTCATTTCATGGAAACTAAGGAAAAATTTTGTGCAGGATTCCGTGGAAGCTGTTAAATCCGCATAACTGTTGGTGGGTCCCTGACAGAAGGCAATATCCAAGCGGCCTCACAGCCACTGAGCCACTGTATTACTCCTCGGGCTTAATACATCCCGGGATTTTGAGTGTTATTAATCATGATTTAGATTAGCGAGCGAGCGCTTGTGGCCGCAGGAAAGAGCGGATACGTTACGCCCTGCAGTAAGCTCTGTCCAGCCCATTATTACCTGTAAGCACTTAACCAGTTATGTAATTAACAAACAATACGGACCTCGGTATGATCATTTGACCTTCCAACACGACGGCACGATCTTTAGGCAAGTCGGTACGATGTTTTGAGCACGATGGTACGATCCTTAAACTTAACTGTACGATCTTTGACCACAACGGTACGACTCTTCCTTATCATCGCATGACCTTCGACCCAACCCTTAAGGATGAGGTCAGAGGTCACCCCCATCATACCCAAGGGTCGTACTAGTGAGAAAAAGGTTCATGAACTATAACTACTTGCCCGTGACGGTGGTAGAATGTGGCACAGCCGAGGTCGTGCGAGTGACGCCGGCTGGTCACTGGGGACAGTAAATTCCACAAAATGAAATTTAGCTGCGGAACCTAACGCGACCCAGATGTGTGGGACACAGACCAGCTGCTGCTGCTGCTGCTGTGTCTGTCTGTGTTTCTCCCCGTCAGTCTCTCTCTCTCTCTCTCTCTCTCTCTCTCTCTCTCTCTCTCTCTCTCTCTCTCTCTCTCTCTCTCTCTCTCTCTCTCTCTCTCTCTCTCTCTCTCTGGGTCTTTAAACATTTCAGCCTCCAATCTCTTAACCCTTTTTTTTTGGAAAAGATCTTCGTTTAGTTTGGAGTCATGAAGATAATGACACACACACACACACACACACACACACACACGCACACACACACACACACACACACACACACACACACACACACACACACACACACACACACACAGGTAAGAGGGAAGAGTAAAGGGTGACCTAATCACCGTGGAAGTATTACAGACATTATAAGACCTGGGAGGTCATAGTAGTTACCAGTTAACTAATCTTCAACAGCGTAAGATCAGAGTGAGCTGGGTGTCTCCACACTTTGAATAAGCAGATAGATGAAGTACATCTAGATAGACTGTGGTTGCAGGTAACTCTGGTTGCAGGTAACTCTGGCTGCAGATAACTCTGGCTGCAGGTAACTCTGGCTGCAGGTAACTCTGGCTGCAGGTAACTGAATGAACAGTTGATTTATTTGTTACTATTGTACCGTCATTAATTAAGTATTATATCATAGTGACCCGACAGCTGGCGAGGGGTTGCCCTACTCCACTCAGAGCCTAATAGATTACGCTTAATTAGGGATTATAATTTGTAATTAGATGAGCAGGAGTTTACACACACACACACACACACACACACACACAACACACACACACACACGGTGGGCGAGCTTGTCCGAGGCGTCTAGTGGCTTTTGTGAAATACATATTTCAACAAAATGGTTGAAAACCATATTTCTAAATTGTATCTACATGTACCAAATGATCTGGAAGGAGACAGAGAGAGAGAGAGAGAGAGAGAGAGAGAGAGAGAGAGAGAGAGAGAGAGAAGAGAGAGGGAGGCAATGGTATGCGTGGTGGCGTTGCCTTCAGCAAGCGACTGTGTAATCTTGTGCAAATAACAGATTCAAAGGTGTCGAGGCGTGACTGGTGATAAGCCAGAAGGCTGGCTCCTCCAGCTCACACACAGCGGGAGGAAATAATTCCAGTCTTCTCAGCTTCCTGGAACAAATAAGGTCTGGAATATTAGAGTTCTGGGACGGAGGCACATCGCTGAGGAGACGATATGCTGCACAAAATGAAATTCACATGGGGGACCCGAGACGATTAACTTGCCTGTGGTCGTCCAGAACAAAGACCAGCTTGTTCGTTTGTCTTTGGGTTCAGTTCTGTTCTTAACTCCTGGTGTGTCATGAGGGAACTGCAGGGTGAAAACATTGCTTGTGTCTGTACGATGGCCAGGCAGTGGTGTTGGTTTTGGTAGCAGCTAATGGTCACCTGGGGGAACATTAAAGTTACACACACACTTTCAAGAGATGGAGCCACACGGGTGTTGAACTCCCTCGCCATACACTGTACAGGGAGGGACCTTACAAGCACACACACACACACACACACACACACACACACACACACACACCCAGTCACATGTCACTCATATCAAGCTTGACCAGTGTCTTGTACAAGAAAACATATCACTGAAATCCAGAATAGTCACCGTCCCTTTTGAAGGTATCGTGTCGGGCAGCCTGCTTGATGCTTGTCACTCATCTAACTTCTTGAGTACGACGGCACGACCTTTGAGCACGACGGTCCGACCTGTGAGAAAGAGATTAAGATCCTTAAGCAAGACAGCACTACCTTTAAAAACAACAGCTTTACCCTTCATTCTGACCTTTGACCTGATCCTCAAGACTCAGGGCGAAGACCAACCCGTCTTCCATAAGGGTTGAAGCAACTGCTGCAACTAGTAGTTGAACAATTAGATTCTAACAGCTACTTGTAACTGATGTGTCTGTTCTTGGAGTGTGACAGTTGTATCGCTCATATTGTACTGCACGTGGCTTTGGTCACAAGGACACTGGTAAAATTTCCCCAGCGTGGTATGGAGGTGGCTGAACAATTAATGAACCCTCAGCTGTGTGTGGAGGTGACGGTGCAGATGAAGAAACTGGAGTCTGTCGTTGGTGAGGGAAGCTCCTCCTAGTGTATCAAGCAGTGAAATGAAGACCAGCGAGGTGTGTGCTGCGTTATGCTTCCCCTCGGTACACCTGTGCCCTGGCGTGAGGCATACCTCCCACAACAGCGTCTCAAGACTCAGCGTCACCACTCACGACGGCTGAAGACCTCTAGTGCTTCCCTCCTGCAGTAACAGACTGGATAAGACTCCGTCGAGCATGGCAAGACTCGAGTCACTACCCAGGTCGAGTGCTAGAATAATGTCCTCAACATCTCTACCATCCAGTACCTGGAAGAAAAAGATGATACGTCGAGTCTTACGTAAACAGATGGAGAAGTCATTTTTTGTCTGTCAGAAGACGAGACACTCTGGGTTACCTCTGTACGATGGGGGAAGAAAGACGCGTTTCTGAACGAGGCAGAGAAACGTCGTATACGGTTGATGACGTCTGGACCAACGTGCAGCGAATGTTGTGGAGGTATCCAACACTCATGTTGTAACATAATGCTCGTAGTAGATCACTTGAAACACCTCAGACAGTAACACATCATGTGTTGCAACAACTACGAGCAGTACTTATTAACATGCAACACTTCTAACAGTAAAACACATTCCTTTTTGCAACATATCACGAGCAGTACTTCACATGCAACACCCTAAAGCGCAACATACATTTTGTATTGCAGTAAATCACGTGCAACACTTGCACACTTAACTTGCATCTAGTAAACCTTGAGTGAACTTTAATGGATCACAACACTAAGTGTAGCACGTTATCAGTAACACTGGGACTATGACTTCTCTGCCAACACAGTGTTTCCAGATTCTATACACAACATGAAATGTAACTAGAAACACTGTGTGCTTTAGACTCCTCAACACCGCTTGCAACACATCCATTCAACACTCATGTTGGAGTAAACACGGTACGTACTCTCTAGCCCGCAACACCGTGCTGGCAACACTCCCCCTCAACACAAAAAGAAAACAACCCGCCACTTGGGAAGGGAAGCGTGATTCTGACGGCATCTATAGGTAAGCGGGTATTGATCGTGCTTGTAAAAACCGGGAAAATAGTGAAGGTTTTGCTTGGAGGCAGGCAATGGGCTCCCTCCCCTTGCTCCCAGCCTCCCAGCCCCTCGAGTGCATTCAGAGGTTGAGTGTGAGTGTGGGTCTCGCCGCGAGACGAGTGTATCAGGAGAAATGTGAATATGAAATGAGGAAGATTCAGCGCAGCTCTGACGAAAACATATATTTGTTGTGTGGATGTATACAAACACTTGCTCACGTGTGTGTCTATATTTATCTATTTTCTATCCCTGTTAGCCTTTCTTGCCTGATCCAGGTGGCTTCAGGAACACATGGCGCAGTCTTACAAGATATCTCCCAGTGGTTCCTCCCTTCTCTTGCTTTCATAAAGTGGTGATACAGGAGGGGAAGATATCCATCCTTGTGTTTATAGGCAGTGGATGATAAAACTGGGTTTTGGTAAAGTATGGAAAATTCACATGAAACAACTGTCTACTAATGAATTACTTTTATCTTACTTTTTGTCTCAAAGTTGGGCAGATCTTCATATTGACAAACACACACACACACACACACACACACACACACACACACACACACACACACACACACACACGAATTTGGTCACCCCACTTAAAGAAAACGCAAAGATCTAGTAGAGAAGGTCTAGATGAGGGCAACAAAGACGATACCAGGAAAGATTAAAGGCCACACTTTTATCTACAGTGGAGGAAAGAAGAGTAAGGGGAGACCTAATCAAAACCAGTTTCAAAACTTCTACTGTTATTCCCGTCTATAAAGATGTAAAAATAGACCAGCCAAAGACCATAATATGTGAAATTAAACAAGAAATTTGAGAGAAAAGATGTGAAGAAGTGTCCTCACCATATGAGGCTGGCGGATGAGGGGAATGAACTGAGTTATGACTCAGGGAATGTGGACAGCAGACAAAAGTTTGAAAAGACATATGAAAGTAAAGTTGCAGGAGTGAACCATTCCCTCCACATACGACACAGATGGTACAGTACACAATGGTGTGTGGGTAGTACACATGTCCTCAGGTTAGAGGCTACAGCAGGCCAGGGATGAAGGCAGAAGACTGCCACAGCTGAGGACTCACACACACACACACACACACACACACACACACACACACGAAAACTAAAACGAAAATGTATTATGAATTTTGTCACTATGAAAATGAAGAAAAACGTTGAGCGCAGGAACTGGAAGAACATTAATGTACTGTAGGACTCTCTCTCTCTCTCTCTCTCTCTCTCTCTCTCTCTCTCTCTCTCTCTCTCTCTCTCTCTCTCTCTCTCTCTCTCTCTCTCTCTCTCTTGCCCTACCTTCCTGTCGTAATGATTTACCACCGCCGCTCACCAGGTGTGGCAGAGACCCACACAACAGAACTGGTTTACACTCATGTAGGGACGCACTCGACGCACCAACGTACACGCTTCTGTAGTTAACACACACACTTGTCAACATACAATACCACAACCACTTATGTAGTGACGCACACACTTATGAAAACACACACACACACACACACACACACACACACACACACACACACACACACACACACACACACACACACCTACGCACACACCTCCAGTGTAAAAACTTCCTCCCCGCACAGTATAAACAAGTAATCACCCACGCAACCACACCATCTCGCCAATAAACACAGCTACACGCACACACACACACACACACACACACACACACACACACACACACACACCTTCCTGCATCAAGCATTTCTGCCGTAGTTACAGGGAGAGTCTGGGCCAGAAGAGCTTTAAGATTTGGTCTGTGGGTCCAGTTAACATCATATAGCGTGGGTCCAGTTAACATCATATAGCGTGGGTCCAGTTAACATCATATAGCGTGGGTCCAGTTAACATCATATAGCGTGGGTCCAGTTAACATCATATAGCGTGGGTCCAGTTAACATCATATAGCGTGGGTCCAGTTAACATCATATAGCGTGGGTCCAGTGAACATCATATAGCGTGGGTCCAGTTAACATCATATAGCGTGGGTCCAGTTAACATAACAGATGTTTCGTGCAATTGAACAGGTCGTTTGTTGGTGTCTGATGGTGACATGAGCTAGGTTGTGTCTTACGCCCTTTCACCAGTTGATCCCAAGTAACTGTACAGTCGTCGTTAAGGTAGACGACGGCGGCTTAAACCTCCTTAAGGAACGGAGGTCCTCCCACGTCCACCGTCGCCATCACGGCCAAAGAATGGTCTTTGTGGCATCAAGCTTCTCCCATGGAAACTTTGAAGTTAACACAGAACTTTCCGCTCTTGTTGAACTTACAATAAACTCTGTGAAGAGTCGCTTTTACTGACGGTTTGCCTCCAGGCCTTCCACCACGTTCCCACCTCCTTGTGAACATTCTCTCTCTCTCTCTCTCTCTCTCTCTCTCTCTCTCTCTCTCTCTCTCTCTCTCTCTCTCTCTCTCTCTCTCTCTCTCTCTCTCTCTCTCTCTCTCTCTCTGTACCTACCCGTTTATCTACCTATCTATTAATCTATCTATGAACACTTCCAGAATACTGATTCACCTGTTTATTCGCATGTTTCTATGCTCGTAATGTGCTGAAAGATCTGCAGTATGGCTGAGATACTGAAGACGTGTGTGGCTCTAGTTGCGTTTATATGTGAGTGGGGATCTGTGCATGATTGTATATGACTGCAGGTGGCTCCGTATATGTTGTTAACTATTTATACTGTACGGCGAGGGAGTTCTACACTCGTGGAGCCCCATCTCTTGAACTTTCTCGTCTATATACATCATTTCAAACTCCCATTTGCTGTCCTCATTCAACTCACACTGCTTGTTGTTTTCTTACCCTTCATGCACCACTGTTACACCATTACTGTCTTTCTGTACATCTTTTTTGAAGCTTCTTGCTTAATTTCATGTTGTGGTGTCTGGTTGTTCTCATCGTACATATTTTGAAGAACTTCACCATGTTTTCTTCATCAAACTGCTCTAACACTTCAAGGTTATGGTCAGGTTATCCCTTACTCTGCTCTCTTTCATGTTTAGATTTAATACCTTCAACTTTTCCCTGACCCTCAGATTCCCTAGTTCAAGTACCGTCCTGGTAGCCATCCTCTGGACCTTCTCTACGAGTTCTTTATCTTTCTTTAAGTCTGGTAACCCGACCATGACAACTGGATCTTAGTCCCGGCCTATATAGAAAGTGAAGAGTGTAATGAGTGTTTCTTTTTCCCATTTTCTTTAAAAAAAATTCTAATATATTCCAGAAGACAGTTTGTCTTTAATACTATTCTCTTAAGGTGGTAGTCTGGTGCCAGGTAGGGACAATGTCGACTTCAGAGTCCCTCTCACACAGAGATTCCTGCAGGTTTATTCCTGCTTGATCATATACATATCGAGGCCTTCTTCCACTGTGTCCCATGCTCATTCGTTTGCATTTACTCGGGTTAGACATCATTAACCATATGTCAGACCAACTTTGGAGTTTGTCAAGGTCCCCTTGCAAGTCACTGCAATCCTCTTCAATCATTACTCCCCTGACCTTGACGTCATCACAAATATGTTAGGTGGATGGCAGGCAATTCTGACTCATGATCTCTCCTACAGATGAGTGTAGCCCAACCTATGTTGGCTCGGGCGTCTCATGAACAAATTTCTCTCTACGTGCGCACCTTAACATTAAGATTGTTAGTGATAGTGAAAATGAGCAATGAATCATGTTCAAAATATTTCCGTAAGTTCGCGCTTTATTGCAGAACCAAAATATATACATATATATGTATTTCCAGTTGGAATGACTATGGCAGATTTACATGCAAGAAAACGTTTAGTGTATTTCTACAATACAATAAATTGAAAGGAATATAAAGGAATTTGAACAGTAAGCAGACCCCAGAGTCCTATCGCGGATATTTGTGATGGGAACTATATCTTCTCAATCCCATTTGGGATGAACTTAATTCCGGAACAAAAGGTAACTAAATCTGACGTGAACAACACACGAATCAGTGATAAAAGTCACAGTAATGGTCCCCCACGGCCAGGTAGGAACCTAACCAAACACAGACCCACAGTGTATCACAATAAACCCTCCGGCTCCCCACCCCAGTCTTGGTGATGGACGGGTAACGAACCTGCGCGCGCTGGCACCGGTGAATGTAGTTTACTCCCTCTGTGGGACTATTCCTTACTTTTACATCCCAGTGGAACGCTTGACACAAGCTGTGGGTGAAGCAGGTCGTTTCTTCCTCAACAGTAATTGATTGTACAAGACCGTTAGCGTAGCCTATGATAGGGACAAGTTCCCGGGTCTTCCCTGACCCCAACACTGGCTCTCCTGACGCTCCGTGGCTTCTAGATGGACACCAAGATATGGCAGGTTATCAGCAGTTTCTTTATCGTTTGTACCGCGTCAGATTCATGATGTGTAGGTGTCGACTGCATATCAGCATTGGTCGCTGTCGACGGTGGAACGTGTGGAGGGAGCCTTGTGTTCTCTGTTAGTATGTAGGAGGGAGGAGCCATCCCACCCCACTCACGCCACTACCCTATACAGTGGTGGGCAGGTGTACCCCCTGCAGCAGATGATGCACTGCCAGTGCCTGCTTGTGTACGGGTGCCGCTCGTACAACACTGCAGGAAACTTCTACCTCATCATCTTTCGCTGAGGACGGGAATCCTCCTACCTGTGGTGACCTGAGGGGCATTACCAGCCCAGGGTTGCGCGGGAGATGAACCAGGACTTCCTCACACACAAGTTCTGCTCACTAGTAAGGGAGACAGATGCTGTGGTGGTGGGTTCGTTGACTTGGGTGCGTTTGTTAGTGCGTGGTGGCATGTGGTCAGGCATACCGCACTCTCCTCCCCCTCTCCTAACAGCTGTGTCCACACACACACACACACACACACACACCTGTGACACCCTTTCTGGTGTACGCCACTCAGGCGCTCCTGTCCAACTTCATGATGGGACTGCAAACTTGTGAGGTCTTGTCAATGAAGTATTTCACCAGGGTCGACTTTGACCCATCTCCTGGAGTCCCTGAAACTAGGTCACAAGACACACACACACACACACACACACACACACACACACACACACACACACACACACACAGACACACACACACACACACTCACTAACTGGTGGTGGTTGACCGCTATATTCACATCTACTCACAAGACAACGTATTTTGTTACAAACACTAATTACACATAAATCATCATGAAACAAAAGATGTAGACGATTGTAGTAATATCAACGCTTTTAAAACAGAGAAAATACACATAAAGGCTCACACATATTCAACACAGCCTCAGTTGTGATACACAGAACAGACAGCTGCTATACACAACCTCTGTTGTGAAATACTTAAGACTGAGTTACGTCATTTACTCCGAAATACAGGAGTGTATTAAGGATATTTAGTTAAGCTGGAAGATGTATGGGCAATATGGAAGGGTTCTAGGGATTATAAGATTGTTTACAATTCTTATAGAATTTAAGGCATATATTTTCATGTCGAAAACTGCACGTAAGTCGTGAAATCGTCATGGAAGACAACCGTTAAATGAAACATAACAAATGATTGGAATATCAAGAAGGAAGGAGGAGAGAGGAAAATATGTTGTTCTCTTGTTTATCATGGAAGGTTTGGGAAGCAGTTTGGAGAGGTCGAGGGTCGTGATGGACAGTGTTGGTCCCCACTCAGCACACTAGCGCGCCTCTCCCCTGCACTGCTACTAACCCGTCACACTGATTCCTACCACGTCAGACTCACCACCTGACCCTTATGCTGCCGGCGTCTCTCCCCTTCCTTCCCACCCGCCATCTTTGTCTAGTATTTGCCTCAGCCTCTCCAGCCGACGTGTGGGCTGCTCCTCTTGTATCTCATTCTCACTCCACCATGCGTTCTTGTTCCTTGTCCAACAAGATTTATAATTCACCTCTGAGTCCTTTTTCCTCGCCCTAGCAGCCAACTCTCTCATCTCCGTGTCTTCCCCTCACACCAGATCTTCATCATACCTTCAACTCATCAGTATATGCCACTTCTCTCGTCTCGTTACCTTCATTAATTCTGTAAACCCTTCGACGACTGAGCTATTTTATCCCCCCCTCCCCCACCATCCTCACCTTTCCAATCCCCCCAAACCAGTTATTTACATTTTTGATCCGTGTTCGTGACGCCTCCCAGCCTGAGCCAATACTCCACCATCCACTCTCCTCCCTCCCTCGCTCCCTCCCTCTCTCTCTCTTTCTTATACACAAGCACTTTGTTCTTGACGAGGTTCATGTTCGCATATATATATATATATATATATATATATATATATATATATATATATATATATATATATATATATATATATATATATATATATATATATGATTTCGCCACCCTGCAGACTGGCTCAGTTTTATCATGCACCTCTCCCATACATACCGCTTGACCTATATACCAAGAGGTGTGCCAACGTGCTCACACGTCGTACCGGCGTGATGAAGGTGTTGAGGATGTTGTGCCCGTGTGCACTAGTGTCTCACGCACCATCGATTTCCATACGGGACTTAAAGGCTTCGTTCGTCTTGCTTGGTTCTTGGTCAACACCTCCTCCTCTGCCACACCGTCAGTACCGTACCCTCACCACATCCTCAGCCTCACAGTAAGCCTGTATATCCTGCGACTCACGTCCAGCACTAAACTTCCGTTTGTTTCCAGTGACGCAGGCCTGCTGACACTGAGAGTAGACCTACATCTACTGTTGCATTTAGTCTTCCAGAAGTGTGTCGGCAGTATGTATCTCGGGGAAAGGTTCCACCATCACTAGTGCCACAGACCTGAAGTGAGACACTGTCCTGTACGCCTGTACATTGCCCTGTACGACTGTGCACTGCCCTGTACACTTGTACACTGCCCTGCACGCCTGTGCACTGCCCTGTACATCTGTACACTGCCCTGTACGCCTGTGCACTGCCCTGTACACCTGTACACTGCCCTGTACACCAGGCTCAGGGTGATACAGTGTGACCTCAGTGGTATATCGCCTGACCCTCGGGTCATCACCAGCCTCGTCTGCCGTAGGAAGGTGGGTGCAGGAACCTCCTCCATGTTGCCTCCCTCACCATGTACTTCATCACACACTAAACGCTGCTAAAAAGTTCACTTCAGATTTTCGCTGCCACTTTATCATCAGCGGTTGATAATTTGTTTCCGTTACGACCTATTTTCTTTTTTTCTTTTCTTTTTTCCCAGGTCTGTTGCCACCCCCCCCCCCCCTTCCCTTCCCTTCCCACCGCCAAACCCTAGAATAAACCAGTGTACTTATGTACATTTATTCAGACCGTAAATCTAGGGTGTCTGAGGCAGCCAGGGTTCCTATATGTAACGGAGAACAACAACATGGGTTCAGTACCAGCAAACTGCACGTTGGCGAGGGTGGGCCTGCTGCTGACTCTGGCTGGAAGACAGATGGATTTGACAATCGTGTGGAGAAGGTCAGGGGCTTCACGACCCACCCTTGTTTGGTGACCTTTCTTGAGGTCGTGACCCCAGGGGTGACTTATCTTACCCCACTGATATCAAGTTTTTCTGTTCTTGTTTTAAAAGTATGTGGACTTCCCCTGTCCAGTTCCCACCCTTCCTCTCAGCCACCGAGGAATCATGAATGTCTCTCTTGTGCTCACAAAATTCGACACCAACTTTAACACAGCTGTCGTGGGCTACCTAGACTTCTTGGCTGTCTCCTGTTTAGTTACGTTATTGTAAATCCTACAGTTGTTCACCCATACATGTTAGTCTATACATCTACAATACGCACAACTTGTAGATGTGGAATACTCCTCTTACTGCGTATAATGTGGAGTATGGAATGGGTAATACTTTCATGTGTATTACAGATACCCTGCCAGTAAACATTGTATATTAATAACAAAGTTAACATAGACCGGTGATGTGTGCTCAGCGTATTATGTTATTCCAGGAAGCTTTTGACTACTGTAAATTGTTGGGCTTAGTTTACAAATGACGTAGACTGTAGAAAAGTATACAAGATATGAAAACTGTTGGCAGGGTTTACCAATAACGTCATGGCACCTGCTGGTTTATAACTTGTTAAAGTTAGTGACTCTATACCACAACTGTGCGACCTTTGACCTCCACGATTCGATATTTGGGTATATTGGCGTGACCTTTAACCTCTCTCTCTCTCTCTCTCTCTCTCTCTCTATATATATATATATATATATATATATATATATATATATATATATATATATATATATATATATACAGAAAAATTCCATGTAAACATTTCTGTCAACTTGGCCGTATTTGTTGATAAATATACCATTCTTTCCTGTACAAAATATTTGTCCTAGTAGTCAACTCCGAAAAAATTAATATTATGTACAATAAAGAGGAATTTTTGGAATTTAAGCATATTTGTGCGATATGATATTACGGATGGGTGATCACAGTCATGCAGCTATGCAAATATGGCTTCTAAAACGGTTTGAAACTTTGATTTTGCTGGCGCCTGTGTCCAGACAACAGACGATATAAGAATGATAAACATGTATAATGCCTTCACAGTTGAGGAACTTGACACAATCGCTTTACAGTCTTGTGTACACAGTCTTTTGTTCTAGTTTTGGCTCTGAATCCTCTCGGATGACGTCATAGTGTCTATTGCCAACGCCTGACGTAGTTTACTAAATCTAGTTTTATATCTGTTCATGGTATTAATGCCAGCATTAACCAGTAATGACAAAATGCAGTTGTTGATATAGTCAATAAAGTCGAGTATAACGGAATTTACGAGCTCTCCCCGTGTGAGGTTCACCAAATGTCAGGTTTGGTCGTAACGAATCAGCACAACGAATTCAAACAGTTGCCAAACATTCTTGATTATGAATATATAGCGCTAGTACCCCAGCTGGCTGGGTGGCTGGCTCTCTCTCTCTCTCTCTCTCTCTCTCTCTCTCTCTCTCTCTCTCTCTCTCTCTCTCTCTCTCTCTCTCTCTCTCTCTCTCTCTCTCTCATTAGTGTCTTTCTGTGTATTGTTGTACAACCCATTACCCAATTAACATCACCCCCGCATTAGTCCGGACCATTACCAACCACAGGCCTTACCATCTGTGTATAGTTTTCATCATTTATTGATGATTTTTAATTGGAATTTTTTGTATCATTTCCTGCCTCTGACTCTGGCCTGCGTCCTGGTTTTATTAGTGTAATGAATACGTTTTTATCGTAATTATTGTATCATTAAGATTTGGTTTAATTCGTTTGAGCTCAATACGGAATAATACATAATACATCTCTGTATTCCCTGATGAATATAGTCTGATGGTTCCATGATACAGCTCTTGATCATACAGGGTTGTAAGTAAGACTCGTACAACCAGAGGGCTGGGTGTTGTAATACAGGAGCCCCTGCCAGGCTGGCACCTGGGTAAGTATTGCCAGCGACATGTGAGCATTGATATAGTAATGTAATGACATTATGAAATCTATAACTGAATATTGTCAGTGTTGATTAGCATCTGTTTACAGTATTAATAGTTGCAGTTATTTTCATAGATAAGTTTAGAAGTCTGTGTTTCATGAGCCATCGAAACTTGCCTGTTTATTCTCATTTTTTTTTTTGAAACATTGGATGAGGGTAACAGCTTGACTCATGGCTGATACCCGGGTCTGCCATGCACTCGTACTCTGTCCTCGAGACGACCACGTCCTCGTGCCTCACTACAGGAGACGACCACGTCCTCGTGCCTCACTACAGAAGACGACCACGTCCTCGTGCCTCACTACAGGAGACGACCACGTCCTCGTGCCTCACTACAGAAGACGACCACGTCCTCGTGCCTCACTACAGAAGACGACCACGTCCTCGTGCCTCACTACAGGAGACGACCACGTCCTCGTGCCTCACTACAGAAGATGACCACGTCCTCGTGCCTCACTACAGAAGATGACCACGTCCTCGTGCCTCAATAAGAGACAGCCATGGCCTCGTGCCTCACTACACTGCCTCGTGATCTTCCACTTGCCAGTTATCTCACCCATAACGTCAGTTAACACGCCCTGCGTGCCGGCTGTGTGCCGGTGAAGGCCTGCTGGACGACACCTTACCCTGACCAACCAGCTGGTGATGCTTGATGGCCTCGGAGTCGATTGACTTGTAATATTCGACGTTTATTCACTTGTTCGACTCGTCACACTTCTGTTGTGGTTCAGCCGGTAATTGTGATTCGTCCTATGATCATGGCAAGGTCCCCAGTCACAGTGTAGGGACGTCTCTGTGAGAACATCAGGGAGGAAAGCTAAGCTTGAACCAAACTGGCCAGAGGGAAAAAGCTTTATGGTAAAGCTAGTACTCCGGCATGATATATAACGTCATATACTCGTCTTCTGATGAATCTTGAAGTGTATTTGAAGGTTAGAGTCTTCCTGAACAGGCTTCGAGTCGGGTAAAAATGTTTTTTGATGATTTGTGATGCAAACTCTTCCTCCGAGGTTTCAAATGTCTCGTCAGTCAACTCGCTGCGAAAAATGGAACACTTTAAAAAACAATTATGAGACGGAATTTCTCTTGGTCACTTTGCACCGTGGGTGTGAGTTGAGGATGTGAGGCTTGTGAGACACATGCACCTGAAGCAGTGTGAGATGAAAGAGATTCCTTACACTGAAATAAGAGCATTTGACGTCCACAGAAATGTACTAAGATGTCTGTTTTCCATATGGGAATTAGGCGATCTTTATGTTGAAAGCTAATCTGATGGTCGACAGTCAAACGGCTTCATTGTAGTGGGAAATGTGCGTGAGTAAGCTGGAGTGCTTGTGTTCGAGCGCAACCGAGATGTTTTGTTGTCTCTCAACACTTGAGTGTGTAGGTAGTGTTCTGTGGTTTCCTGGCTTAAGTTTCTTCAGATATTACTTGTCTTAAGTGTATCCACCAACTTATATACACTTCCATGACGGGATGTTTACGGATTTGTTTTAGAACTAACGTTTAACTTTCTTTATATTTAACTGAAACGAGAGGATCTGAACGATGTTTATTAACTGAATTTACTAAGGATGAGAACTTTTATTCTATGTTATTTAGTATCATATCCTTTTGATATCATAAATTCAGTCTGGGATTCGATTGATAACAGTACACTTACCATGATGAAAACCAGCCCCTGAAATGATGACTTTAAACGTAAGGTATGTATATATGGTTGATTATTTGTATATAACATTAGAACGGAGAAATATATAAACTTGATCAGAATACAATACCTGGTTAACTTTCATATATATATATATATATATATATATATATATATATATATATATATATATATATATGCCGTCTCATAGCCAGAACATGCGAAGGCAAATGTCAGATCATTGTGGCCTGTAAATTATCTGTGTGGGTTGGGAGCTGCCGTAAATATCAGGAGCGGGTTGCCAGCTTGGCCGCTCTAGTTTGGCTCACCAACCTCCTCAGTTAATGTTATTTTTTTCCCCGCGATGCTTGACGATATACGACTCGCTCTGGCAAGTTGGTGCCTACGCCTGCAAGTGCGTGTTTAGTCTAGGAGAAATAAAGAACTTCTTGTGATCTCCTTCACTTTCCGCTGCGTGATTTTATCGTTGTGGGGTCGTCCTCAGGCACTGACGGCCCTGGGGTAGACAGAGTGTTTACAACGTCTTTGGTACTGGGGAGACAGACGCAGATCAGTTGTGACAGTGAGAGATAACTTGAGGAGTCGTGAGATCTTCCCACACCCCACACACACACACACACACACACACACACACACACACGAGAGACATCTCGTCCCTGACAGTCACCTGCGCCATGAGTCAAGGACCTTGGCACTCTCTCCCCTATCTCTTGGCGCTCATCACCCACTTGACCTCCCCCTACTTCTCTCTCTCTCTCTCTCTCTCTCTCTCTCTCTCTCTCTCTCTCTCTCTCTCTCTCTCTCTCTCTCTCTCTCTCTCTCTCTCTCTCTCTCTCTCTCTCTCTCTCTCTCTCTCTCCACAGACTTCATCATTTCTCACATCGTCTCCAGTTACTGCATCAGCAGTCACCTGGACAATCTCTGACTGTCTTATCTCGTAACGTTGGCGGGAGCGACAACCACTTTAGCTGTCTCGTCGCGTCGTGTTCCCAATTTGTCACACACAAACACACACACACACACACACACACACACACACACACTCGTCTCTGCCTGTCTCTGCAGCGTGACCACCACACAGCACGGCATCACCCCACACGACTCAGGCAGGTCCTGACGCATCGCAGGTCACTGAGGTGACTTAGTCAGCAGAATTTCGAGAGATCATCACTAGCAGGTGATGTGCCTTGTTACCTGCACCCCCTCAAGTACGACGATGTGTGACTTTTGGGTTCTACTGAACCTTGGGTATGACAGCTTGGCCTTTGACCTGAGCCTTTAAGGATCAGATCAAATAAGAAGTCATACTCAAAGATCGAACAACCGTCTGCCTCAAGGGTCGTACAAGTTAGTCGTAACCAAACAGAAGACCCTCACTGTTTGAAGACTTGACTGTTCAAGTTCTGTACATTTTGTTCGTCTGAACACCTGTGACCGTCATGTTTGCTTCAGTATTTCATTCCATCCCAATCTTCCTGTGAGTCAACTTCTGTAGTGTTTCACACCAAGTATTCCATCTGAACCCTCTGCACTGAACCCTCTGCACTGAACCCTCTGCACTGAACCCTCTGCACTGAATCAACTCTCCCGGTGTTTTAACACTCCATGTTGTATCTGTTTCCCTCGCCCTCCCTCTTGCCAAACTTCCCGCGCTGAAGCTTTGTGTCTTCATATTTGACAGTCTTGTTTGGAAGTTGTATCTTGACCTTCAGTTTACACATGTTCCCTTTTGACACCTCTCGTGTTCTTTGCTCTTATAATTCTTGTGTCTATTTCAATTTGTCTTTTCATGATTTTCTGGTACTACAGCGTTGAAGTGATACAGGGAAGACGTTAGGAAAATGTTTAGATGATAAAGATAAATGTGTTTAAATGAAGTAATATTTTTGGTTGATGTAGGCAGATGTGATCGTGATGGCTTACATTAATCAGTGGGTAGTAGATAATTATTATCTTGTCGACCCACCATCCCCTGAGTTGACCCACATATTGAACTCTCTATTGACGAGTGATCGTAGATAAATGTTCAAACGAAGAATTAACAAACTGCTGAGGTAAAATGAGACATCTAACAGGTGACCGACTATGTGAATAAAGAAGAAAGGTTTGGGCGATTAAACCAGACGATTCTCGAACCTTTGGCCCAGCTTATGGTTGTGTGGTTGATTTATGGTTGAGGTGGGAATTCAGGTGTTGATACACGCTTTACAGTGGCAGATGCAACACTGCCTGTAAGGCAACACTGAAGGTGATGTGTTCTGTTGAGTTTCCATGTGATATCATTGTCATATACTCTTCATTCCCTTCTTCTTTGTCTTCTTCTTCTTCTTCTTGTTCTTCTTCTTCTTCTTCTTCTTCTTCTTCTTCTTCTTCTTCTTCTCCTTCTTCTTCTTCTTCCTCTTCTTCTTCTTCTTTTTCACTTCTTCATCTTCTCCTTTTCAGTTCCCCGTCCACGGAGCTCTGGTTCTGTGAGGCAATCTTGGCTCCTGTGAAAGATGACAAATGTCCAGCAGTCGATCTGATCGGACGCTCAATAATATATTTCCAGGAATTTTGTATAAGTTGTTTCCGAAATGATTCGCTGTGACACTTTTGGTGGTCCTTCATCATCATGATCAGGGTCACAAGTGCCCCACATCTGAGGTCACATATTTATCTAACGTGTGACAAAAACGCTTCAAATATGATTCTCACAACATTGCTTAATACAGAAACATATCTAGTGTGGCTCGCATATGTATATATGTACATGTGTATACTTATACACATGTCCAGAGGCGGGTAACAAAGACGGTGCCAAGAATTAAGAGAACTGTGACAGCGAAATGTTCGATGCGTAAATTTGACCGTCTCACAGCGGTGACTTGCTCACAACTTGATGTTTTCACACCAGTTAGACGACGTTATCAGTGAACGGTTCTCTGAAGGATGAAGCGACTGAACAACCAGATGATGTAACGTGAAATCTAACAAGAAAATTATAAGAAAAGATGTCAGTAAAGTGCCTTTGTTGTATAGGATGGGGAGGTTAATGGGAGGGTAGCTCTTATCACAACCTCTCTCTCTCTCTCTCTCTCTCTCTCTCTCTCTCTCTCTCTCTCTCTCTCTCTCTCTCTCTCTCTCTCTCTCTCTCTCTCTCTCTCTCTCTCTCTCTCTCTCTCCAAACCCGGGGAAGTAGGCAATATCAGCAGTCATGGTGTGGTGAAAGTAGGCTTTATATACAACCCCAGGGGAAGTAGGTAGTTTTTTACAGCCTAGGAAATAGGGCAGTATTTACAACCTTGGCAAGAAAGTTGTGTTTATAGTCGGGAGAAATAGGCAGTGTTTACAATCCTTGGCGTAGTGGCTTTGGTCATCCGTTTACATTCACCTGTGTTGTATTTACACTTTACTTACAGCCGGATCTTCCTTCTGTTTGTCTTTTATGTCTTGATCTTGACGTTCTTGTGTTCCATTACCAATTTGTTTAACTTTTTTTTGTCTTTGCTACTGTGTTCTGTTCCCTCTGGTTCGCCTCCTTCATCGTTGTAATTCCTTTGTCTTCCTCTTCCACTGGTTATCATCTTATCTTTACTTCTGGTGTTGAGGTGTGAGGGGAGTCAGCTGGCGTGCTGCCAAACAAGAATTTGGCCAGCGGTAGAGATATCCAGGGAGACCTGAGTTGTCACTGCCAAGGCTGGCCAAGGTTGGCCTGGCCTGGCCTGGCCCACATAGGCTGATGCCAGCCAGCCACAGTTACCTCCCCCAACTTCACCAAAAATCGAAGGAAACGCAGATAGAACAGTTGAATGTTAGCAGTGATGGACCTCAGTTCAGTCCAAAGATCAACTATCTTTTTTTTCACTTTCCTCAACTTTGTCATGATCTCCACACTCTTGTGAACCTTTCAGTACATGATCCTTCCCAGAGTCCTCACCTCCCAGTACCCGTCCTCTCCAGTCAGAATCCACGAGAGATATTCACAGCCTTATCTCCAGCTGCCTGGGGCTGGACGCGACAGGTGAGTGCGACAGTTGATGGTCATTAGTGAGAGTCGATGGCTATTGGTCCTTGGGAGAAAGTAGCGAAGCTTATCAACGATGTCGGACTGTCGGCACTCGAAGGGGACAAAAAGGAAACGTTCTGTGGAACGGGAATGCCACTCTCTAACGTCGGTTTATCAAAGTATGTCATTATAGAGCAAAGTCAAATGTTGGACTGGGCAACACTGAAGGCTTGCCTCTTGTACGTCGAAGGTTCTCTCTGCTCGTGCACAAAAGTTGTTCTCCAGTCTAGGTCTTAAGTGAAATATTAAAAACGATTCAAAAAAGATAACCGATAAAGAAGATGAAAAAGTATCTAAGAATTTTGAAGAAAGTGCAGGACCTTCGTGTAGAAATGTTCAGGTCTCGTTTGTTGGAAAAAAGACATGGAGTAGATCAAGAGTTCCAAAGTTTAGAAGTGTAGAGAAAGATGCAGACATAACAACGGCCCAGCCTTTAGTTGCCCACAGACACATACATACTCATCATGTGATGCATGGGTTCGTCGGATATTACGTGGTCTCGCTAATATGGATTCTTAGATCATTCTAAATGTTAACAACCCTGTTAGTAAATATCATTTTGCCCCACAGAGGTAAAATGTTTGCCCACAAGTTTGTAGGCATTACTACGTGTGATATCGGATGAATCAAGTCTTAAGCAGCTTTTTATATAAAGATTATCAAAACCTATGATTAGTTTGAATGCTTGTATTAGATCACCTCTTAATCTTCTTTTTTCTAAGCTAAATAGATTGAAGTTGTTTAATCTGCTCTCGTAGGATTTCTTTCTCAGCCCGGGAATCATCTTGGCAGCTCGATGCTGCACTCCCTCCTTTCTCTGTCTTTTTTCAAGTTGGGTGACCAAAACTGACGACAATATTCAAGATGTACACAAACCAATGAATTGTAAAGAGTAGCAATAATTTCCCTGGACGTAAACTCGAAGGCTCCACCTATGAATTCAAGAATGTTGTTCGCTCGTTTCACTGTTTCTGTGCACTGCTTATTTGGCTTTAGGTCACAAGAGATTATTTCTCCCAAATCTTTTTCCCCGTGTACCTTTTGCAGTTCAACGTAATTCATACTGTAGCTTACATTTTCGTTTTTACTGCCGATATGTAAAACTCTGCAAATCATCGATATTACATTCATTTGCTACTTATGAGCCCAGCCCATCAAGGTGTCTAAGTCAGTTTCCAGCTACTGATGTTCGTGGTCTTTTGTAGACATATTTCGCAGCTTTGTATCATCAGCGAATATTAATATCTTTCAATGCAGCCCATTATCAGTATCATTAATATATATGAGGAAGAGAACCGGTCCCAAGATCCATCCTTGTGGCACTCCACTTGTTGCGTCTAACCATTCTGAGGCTTGACCATCAATCACAACTCTTTGTTTATGGCCAGCTAATCAATTTCTCATCCACTGAAACACAACCCCATCGATGTGACTGATTTTTTGCTCGTGACCTTTGATGCGAAACCTCATCAAAAACAGCTTGAAAACCCAGATAAATAACACAAACTGCTTGACTTTATAGTCAAATAGGCATGGAGACTGTTGCCTCCCCAGATGTGACGCAACACACCGTTCAAGAACATATCAGTCTTTTATATAATAGAAACAGCTGTTTCGAAGGGAAAACATTGCAGCAAGTAAACAGGATTCCCAGTTTCTTCAAATGTGTTGTTATCAGGAGAGATCAGATCTTACGGTGATACCCGGGGATCTTGTGTTGAGCTGTGGACTTACAGAGTTATCAAAGAAGATGAGGAAGGTATGAGGAGTTTTACAAAGAAGAAATGGGAGGAAATTGGTTTCAATGGCGTTACACCATTCTTGGTTGAATGTGCCTCACTGGAATGTTCAATCCAAATATGAGTTGTTTTGAGGAAGTTGAGGAGCAGGGACGGACATCGAGGACGAGAGACCTCGGCGGATTCGAGAAGGAATAAGAAAGAACTGGAATGTTGAGTGGTCGGCGTGTGAGTGTATCTAGTTATCTACAGAAGAAACAAAACCGTTAATCTAAAGGATATAATCACAGGAGACGAGACAGTTTCCTGAGGAACGCCAATGTTGAGAAAGAAAGAGGGAAAAGTTGATCCATAAGTATTGTATTTCCGAGATATAAGATCATTTTGCTGGTGTTGTTAAGTTAATGAAAAAAATGTTTGTGAGTTTATCTGGAACTAAATATTGTGATTATGAGTATTTTGAATTGCATGACTCATAAACCTTGCATTATTCAAACGGGTTTTCACAAAGTTAGATTCTTCAAGAATGAGCATCAAGGATAAATGAAAGAAAAAACTCGTCTTTCAAACCATTACGCGAGCTGTGTAGCTAAAGATTATCCCCAGAGGATATGACGAGGTGGAGGAAGCTTTTGGCAAAGCTTTGTGAGTCTTGCTCGGGTGGTTTTGGAAAGATTAAAAAGCTTGTAAAAAAAACTCTTTGGCCTGAGGTTGAGGTCGGTTCGCCTGTGTGAGCTACACTTCCAACTAAATGTCTTACATCACAGTTGAGAATTCTCAGGTCAACGCAGAATGATTTCATCGGGAGGGTAACTGTACACACCCATAAAGTTGTGGTCACTCACCGTTGTAGTCACTCACCGTTGTAGTCACTCACCGTTGTGGTCACTCACCGTTGTGGTCACTCACCGTTGTGGTCACTCACCGTTGTGGTCACTCACCGTTGTGGTCACTCACCGTTGTAGTCACTCACCGTTGTAGTCACTCACCGTTGTAGTCACTCACCGTTGTGGTCACTCACCGTTGTGGTCACTCACCGTTGTGGTCACTCACCGTTGTAGTCACTCACCGTTGTGGTCACTCACCGTTGTAGTCACTCACCGTTGTAGTCACTCACCGTTGTAGTCACTCACCGTTGTAGTCACTCACCGTTGTAGTCACTCACCGTTGTAGTCACTCACCGTTGTAGTCACTCACCGTTGTAGTCACTCACCGTTGTAGTCACTCACCGTTGTAGTCACTCACCGTTGTAGTCACTCACCGTTGTAGTCACTCACCGTTGTAGTCACTCACCGTTGTAGTCACTCACCGTTGTGGTCACTCACCGTTGTGGTCACTCACCGTTGTGGTCACTCACCGTTGTGGTCACTCACCGTTGTGGTCACTCACCGTTGTAGTCACTCACCGTTGTGGTCACTCACCGTTGTAGTCACTCACCGTTGTAGTCACTCACCGTTGTAGTCACTCACCGTTGTGGTCACTCACCGTTGTGGTCACTCACCGTTGTAGTCACTCACCGTTGTAGTCACTCACCGTTGTAGTCACTCACCGTTGTAGTCACTCACCGTTGTGGTCACTCACCGTTGTGGTCACTCACCGTTGTGGTCACTCACCGTTGTGGTCACTCACCGTTGTGGTCACTCACCGTTGTGGTCACTCACCGTTGTGGTCACTCACCGTTGTGGTCACTCACCGTTGTAGTCACTCACCGTTGTAGTCACTCACCGTTGTAGTCACTCACCGTTGTAGTCACTCACCGTTGTGGTCACTCACCGTTGTAGTCACTCACCGTTGTAGTCACTCACCGTTGTGGTCACTCACCGTTGTGGTCACTCACCGTTGTGGTCACTCACCGTTGTAGTCACTCACCGTTGTAGTCACTCACCGTTGTAGTCACTCACCGTTGTAGTCACTCACCGTTGTGGTCACTCACCGTTGTAGTCACTCACCGTTGTAGTCACTCACCGTTGTAGTCACTCACCGTTGTAGTCACTCACCGTTGTGGTCACTCACCGTTGTAGTCACTCACCGTTGTAGTCACTCACCGTTGTAGTCACTCACCGTTGTAGTCACTCACCGTTGTAGTCACTCACCGTTGTAGTCACTCACCGTTGTAGTCACTCACCGTTGTAGTCACTCACCGTTGTGGTCACTCACCGTTGTAGTCACTCACCGTTGTAGTCACTCACCGTTGTGGTCACTCACCGTTGTGGTCACTCACCGTTGTAGTCACTCACCGTTGTGGTCACTCACCGTTGTAGTCACTCACCGTTGTGGTCACTCACCGTTGTGGTCACTCACCGTTGTAGTCACTCACCGTTGTAGTCACTCACCGTTGTAGTCACTCACCGTTGTGGTCACTCACCGTTGTGGTCACTCACCGTTGTGGTCACTCACCGTTGTGGTCACTCACCGTTGTAGTCACTCACCGTTGTGGTCACTCACCGTTGTGGTCACTCACCGTTGTGGTCACTCACCGTTGTGGTCACTCACCGTTGTAGTCACTCACCGTTGTAGTCACTCACCGTTGTAGTCACTCACCGTTGTAGTCACTCACCGTTGTAGTCACTCACCGTTGTAGTCACTCACCGTTGTGGTCACTCACCGTTGTGGTCACTCACCGTTGTAGTCACTCACCGTTGTAGTCACTCACCGTTGTAGTCACTCACCGTTGTAGTCACTCACCGTTGTAGTCACTCACCGTTGTAGTCACTCACCGTTGTAGTCACTCACCGTTGTGGTCACTCACCGTTGTAGTCACTCACCGTTGTGGTCACTCACCGTTGTAGTCACTCACCGTTGTAGTCACTCACCGTTGTAGTCACTCACCGTTGTGGTCACTCACCGTTGTAGTCACTCACCGTTGTAGTCACTCACCGTTGTAGTCACTCACCGTTGTAGTCACTCACCGTTGTAGTCACTCACCGTTGTGGTCACTCACCGTTGTAGTCACTCACCGTTGTAGTCACTCACCGTTGTAGTCACTCACCGTTGTAGTCACTCACCGTTGTAGTCACTCACCGTTGTAGTCACTCACCGTTGTGGTCACTCACCGTTGTAGTCACTCACCGTTGTAGTCACTCACCGTTGTAGTCACTCACCGTTGTAGTCACTCACCGTTGTGGTCACTCACCGTTGTGGTCACTCACCGTTGTGGTCACTCACCGTTGTGGTCACTCACCGTTGTGGTCACTCACCGTTGTGGTCACTCACCGTTGTAGTCACTCACCGTTGTGGTCACTCACCGTTGTGGTCACTCACCGTTGTGGTCACTCACCGTTGTGGTCACTCACCGTTGTAGTCACTCACCGTTGTAGTCACTCACCGTTGTAGTCACTCACCGTTGTAGTCACTCACCGTTGTAGTCACTCACCGTTGTGGTCACTCACCGTTGTAGTCACTCACCGTTGTAGTCACTCACCGTTGTAGTCACTCACCGTTGTGGTCACTCACCGTTGTAGTCACTCACCGTTGTAGTCACTCACCGTTGTAGTCACTCACCGTTGTAGTCACTCACCGTTGTGGTCACTCACCGTTGTGGTCACTCACCGTTGTGGTCACTCACCGTTGTGGTCACTCACCGTTGTAGTCACTCACCGTTGTAGTCACTCACCGTTGTAGTCACTCACCGTTGTAGTCACTCACCGTTGTGGTCACTCACCGTTGTAGTCACTCACCGTTGTGGTCACTCACCGTTGTAGTCACTCACCGTTGTAGTCACTCACCGTTGTGGTCACTCACCGTTGTGGTCACTCACCGTTGTGGTCACTCACCGTTGTGGTCACTCACCGTTGTAGTCACTCACCGTTGTGGTCACTCACCGTTGTAGTCACTCACCGTTGTAGTCACTCACCGTTGTGGTCACTCACCGTTGTAGTCACTCACCGTTGTAGTCACTCACCGTTGTGGTCACTCACCGTTGTAGTCACTCACCGTTGTGGTCACTCACCGTTGTGGTCACTCACCGTTGTAGTCACTCACCGTTGTGGTCACTCACCGTTGTGGTCACTCACCGTTGTGGTCACTCACCGTTGTGGTCACTCACCGTTGTAGTCACTCACCGTTGTAGTCACTCACCGTTGTAGTCACTCACCGTTGTAGTCACTCACCGTTGTAGTCACTCACCGTTGTGGTCACTCACCGTTGTAGTCACTCACCGTTGTGGTCACTCACCGTTGTAGTCACTCACCGTTGTAGTCACTCACCGTTGTAGTCACTCACCGTTGTAGTCACTCACCGTTGTGGTCACTCACCGTTGTAGTCACTCACCGTTGTGGTCACTCACCGTTGTAGTCACTCACCGTTGTGGTCACTCACCGTTGTGGTCACTCACCGTTGTGGTCACTCACCGTTGTGGTCACTCACCGTTGTGGTCACTCACCGTTGTGGTCACTCACCGTTGTGGTCACTCACCGTTGTAGTCACTCACCGTTGTAGTCACTCACCGTTGTGGTCACTCACCGTTGTGGTCACTCACCGTTGTGGTCACTCACCGTTGTAGTCACTCACCGTTGTGGTCACTCACCGTTGTAGTCACTCACCGTTGTGGTCACTCACCGTTGTGGTCACTCACCGTTGTAGTCACTCACCGTTGTGGTCACTCACCGTTGTAGTCACTCACCGTTGTGGTCACTCACCGTTGTGGTCACTCACCGTTGTAGTCACTCACCGTTGTGGTCACTCACCGTTGTGGTCACTCACCGTTGTGGTCACTCACCGTTGTAGTCACTCACCGTTGTGGTCACTCACCGTTGTGGTCACTCACCGTTGTAGTCACTCACCGTTGTGGTCACTCACCGTTGTGGTCACTCACCGTTGTAGTCACTCACCGTTGTGGTCACTCACCGTTGTGGTCACTCACCGTTGTAGTCACTCACCGTTGTGGTCACTCACCGTTGTAGTCACTCACCGTTGTAGTCACTCACCGTTGTAGTCACTCACCGTTGTGGTCACTCACCGTTGTGGTCACTCACCGTTGTGGTCACTCACCGTTGTAGTCACTCACCGTTGTGGTCACTCACCGTTGTGGTCACTCACCGTTGTAGTCACTCACCGTTGTAGTCACTCACCGTTGTAGTCACTCACCGTTGTGGTCACTCACCGTTGTAGTCACTCACCGTTGTGGTCACTCACCGTTGTGGTCACTCACCGTTGTGGTCACTCACCGTTGTAGTCACTCACCGTTGTAGTCACTCACCGTTGTAGTCACTCACCGTTGTAGTCACTCACCGTTGTGGTCACTCACCGTTGTAGTCACTCACCGTTGTAGTCACTCACCGTTGTGGTCACTCACCGTTGTAGTCACTCACCGTTGTGGTCACTCACCGTTGTAGTCACTCACCGTTGTGGTCACTCACCGTTGTAGTCACTCACCGTTGTGGTCACTCACCGTTGTAGTCACTCACCGTTGTAGTCACTCACCGTTGTAGTCACTCACCGTTGTGGTCACTCACCGTTGTGGTCACTCACCGTTGTAGTCACTCACCGTTGTAGTCACTCACCGTTGTGGTCACTCACCGTTGTAGTCACGTGCTATCATAGTCACGTACCGTTATGGTCATGGACCACTGTAATCACGTACTGTTGCACCGGAGTACCGTTGCCCCGGCGTACCGTTGCCCCAGCGTACCGTTGCCCTGGCGTACCGTTGCCCCAGCGTGCCGTTGTGTTGAAGGATCGTACCGTCGTGTTGAAGGATCGTACCGTCTTCAAGAATCGTACCGTTGTGTTGAAGGATCGTACCGTTGTGTTGAAGGATCGTACCGTTGTGTTGAAGGATCGTACCGTCTTCAAGAATCGTACCGTTGTGTTGAAGGATCGTACCGTTGTGTTGAAGGATCGTACCGTTGTGTTGAAGGATCGTACCGTTGTGTTGAAGGATCGTACCGTTGTGTTGAAGGATCGTACCGTTGTGTTGAAGGATCGTACCGTCGTGTTGAAGGATCGTACCGTCTTCAAGGATCGTACCGTCTTCAAGGATCGTACCGTTGTGTTGAAGGATCGTACCGTCGTGTTGAAGGATCGTACCGTCTTCAAGGATCGTACCGTCTTCAAGGATCGTACCGTCGTGTTGAAGGATCGTACCGTCTTCAAGGATCGTACCGTCGTGTTGAAGGATCGTACCGTCTTCAAGGATCGTACCGTTGTGTTGAAGGATCGTACCGTTGTGTTGAAGGATCGTACCGTCTTCAAGAATCGTACCGTTGTGTTGAAGGATCGTACCGTTGTGTTGAAGGATCGTACCGTTGTGTTGAAGGATCGTACCGTCTTCAAGGATCGTACCGTTGTGTTGAAGGATCGTACCGTCTTCAAGGATCGTACCGTCGTGTTGAAGGATCGTACCGTCGTGTTGAAGGATCGTACCGTTGTGTTGAAGGATCGTACCGTTGTGTTGAAGGATCGTACCGTCTTCAAGGATCGTACCGTCTTCAAGGATCGTACCGTCGTGTTGAAGGATCGTACCGTCTTCAAGAATCGTACCGTTGTGTTGAAGGATCGTACCGTTGTGTTGAAGGATCGTACCGTCGTGTTGAAGGATCGTACCGTTGTGTTGAAGGATCGTACCGTCTTCAAGAATCGTACCGTTGTGTTGAAGGATCGTACCGTTGTGTTGAAGGATCGTACCGTTGTGTTGAAGGATCGTACCGTTGTGTTGAAGGATCGTACCGTTGTGTTGAAGGATCGTACCGTCTTCAAGGATCGTACCGTCTTCAAGAATCGTACCGTTGTGTTGAAGGATCGTACCGTCTTCAAGGATCGTACCGTCTTCAAGGATCGTACCGTCTTCAAGGATCGTACCGTCTTCAAGGATCGTACCGTCTTCAAGGATCGTACCGTCTTCAAGGATCGTACCGTCTTCAAGGATCGTACCGTCTTCAAGGATCGTACCGTCTTCAAGGATCGTACCGTCTTCAAGGATCGTACCGTCTTCAAGGATCGTACCGTTGTGTTGAAGGATCGTACCGTCTTCAAGGATCGTACCGTCTTCAAGAATCGTACCGTTGTGTTGAAGGATCGTACCGTCGTGTTGAAGGATCGTACCGTCTTCAAGGATCGTACCGTCTTCAAGGATCGTACCGTCTTCAAGGATCGTACCGTCTTCAAGGATCGTACCGTCTTCAAGGATCGTACCGTCGTGTTGAAGGATCGTACCGTCTTCAAGGATCGTACCGTTGTGTTGAAGGATCGTACCGTCGTGTTGAAGGATCGTACCGTCGTGTTGAAGGATCGTACCGTCTTCAAGAATCGTACCGTTGTGTTGAAGGATCGTACCGTCTTCAAGGATCGTACCGTCTTCAAGAATCGTACCGTTGTGTTGAAGGATCGTACCGTCTTCAAGGATCGTACCGTCTTCAAGGATCGTACCGTCTTCAAGGATCGTACCGTCTTCAAGGATCGTACCGTCGTGTTGAAGGATCGTACCGTTGTGTTGAAGGATCGTACCGTCTTCAAGGATCGTACCGTTGTGTTGAAGGATCGTACCGTCTTCAAGGATCGTACCGTCGTGTTGAAGGATCGTACCGTTGTGTTGAAGGATCGTACCGTCTTCAAGAATCGTACCGTTGTGTTGAAGGATCGTACCGTCTTCAAGAATCGTACCGTTGTGTTGAAGGATCGTACCGTCTTCAAGGATCGTACCGTCGTGTTGAAGGATCGTACCGTCTTAAAGGATCGTACCGTCGTGTTGAAGGATCGTACCGTTGAGCTGAACGCACTGTAATGGACATGATCTGTGCAAGATATATCTGGCATCAACATCTGCTAATGTTGCTTCATCTTGAAATAAACTCATTTTGCAGAATTAGTTTCAGTTATTTCATAATCACTTTATGACATTTTTCTCTGAATGATTATAATTCATATTCATTTTTCTTAAGGACCTCAAGTTGGCGTTTTCTTTTTAGTAATAAGAATTTCTTGTCGGCAACATTACTTAAAAGTCTGGCCGTAAATCTCGACCACATTAAGTGGTTTGGTTTTCGATAAGACAAAGAGAAAGCCTATCGATCCTCAGGCCAAAAGGTCAAAGGTCAGTATGATTGTCATCCGACTATGTGGGAAGGTTTGTTTACTACACGACCAATCTTGTTCAAACTTTCTCTCGTTTATCTGATTCGTTATTTATTCATATGTTTGTTGATTCATTTATTCATTTACATATTTTCTTATTCATTTAATGATTTATTCATATATTGGTTTTGCGCGGGTGGTAAGAAGGGACATGGGTTGATATCAAGGTCGAAGGTCATGGTCAAGGGGTCTCTCTCTCTCTCTCTCTCTCTCTCTCTCTCTCTCTCTCTCTCTCTCTCTCTCTCTCTCTCTCTCTCTCTCTCTCTCTCTCTCTCTCTCTCTCTCTCTCTCTCTCACAAGACTGCTAGCTTACTTTCATCCAGTGGTGGAGGGGAGTTGGTATAACTCTTAGTAACTGCCTCATATATCACCCATTTTTTTCCGCGGTTCTGCAATAAAAGTGTCAGAGCTAATGAGCATTTGAGTGAGGCTTTCCCCTTGGCAGCCAGAATGAACCAGATTGTACTTCCCTCTGAATCTTGATGGTAAACTGACGATAAACGACACTTTTTTGTTTTTACTTAAGTAACCACGTCAGCTTTAAGGTTGTGTATTTCGAGTTTGCCATAAATGGGGTTTGCTTATATTATTATTTCTTTGTCAGGTGTACCGGTAGTGAATGACGTCATCTGTGCTGTGGACTTAACGAGGTAAGTTGAACATCAGTTCACCAGGAGAGGGAGTGTAGGATGTTAAGTTGAACAAGTTGTGTACACCAGGTGAGGGAGTGTAGGATGTTAAGTTGAACAAGTTGTGGTTGATTGAGGTGTTTTATAGGGACGTGTTACGTGGAGACAGGCTACACTCAAGCGTCCGTCAGTAGTGTACAGTAAGGTAGAGTGTTCCCTCGAGCACTTGTATGGCCAGGTAGAAGAATGAGGGGGAAGTCGTCCCCTGTGCACCCCATCCATCCTTCGTGCACCATCACCCTTCCCTTGTGCGCTAGGCCATCTCCTGTGCCGTAGGTGCAGTGAGCTGAGCGGCGCAGGTGGTGGTGAGGGAAGTGTGACTTGTTACAGGATCTGATCCAATTTAGTGTAATCCTCGAGTGATACCAATTGCTTGTCAGGCTCTCTGCCTCGGCTTGTTCTCTTTCCTTCTGCAATATATCTCTAATTGCCCACAACGCAAGTGTCCTTTAATTGCTCTCACCTCTGTTTCAAGCCGAACTTCAAGAATGTACTAAAATGAACTTACTCAGTGATTACTTAGTACCTAAGTTGGGTTTTAGTTACCACAATATTTATATGCCTTAGTGTTTTTACGATAAGTTCAATATTCCCGAGCAAATATGACGAAGAAATAGACATGGGAAACAGAGCACAACGTGGATGTGAAGTCTTGTAAACTCTCACTTCATGGATGATGTAGTAGACTTCTGGACAACCAATGTCAATTTCTTCACAGACTGGGAGCATTATTAGCACTAGTGGTAGACCTAGCAGTAGTAATTACATTATCATCATTATAGTTATCATTATCCATCTGATTGCCCACTTCTCCCTGATATTGTTGCCACTCGTGTGTCTGTGTGTCTATCCGTCTGTCTGTGTCTACTCAAGTCATGTGGACAACCGCCAGGCGTATTTGGTCGATGACGTCATGACTTCAACGAAGGACAAAAGAAATGAAAAAAAATCATCTTGTTTGGATGTTGTAGAACTTGTGCCGAGCTGAGCCAGTGTCGTGCCTCGCTGTAGCACGATACCCCTTCCATTGTACCGTCGCGTCGTGTTCAGGAGTCGTACCGTCGTGCTCGTAGGTCGTACCGGCGTGCTCGTAGGTCGTACCATCGTGCTCGTAGGTCGTACCATCGTGCTCGTAGGTCGTACCGGCGTGCTCGTAGGTCGTACCATCGTGCTCGTAGGTCGCACCGTCGTGCTCGTTGGTCGTACCATACAAGTTATTCCTTGGCGACACTTCAGATTCGTGGGAAACAGCGATGTGTCGGCGGTGTAGAGTGGCTTACGTCACTGACCAATGACGAGGAAGATGTAATCCTTTCCTGAGGTGATGAGGGTGACGCCAGCCAATGAATGGCAGCGCCAGGCTGGGTTCTGCTAAGCCTCCTGAGCCTCTGATTGGCGGTCTCTGTACCGTCACAAACGGAAATATAATCTGCATGATATAATTGCTAGTAATAAGATGACGTAGTAACTGTTGTATTACGGTACATATTAACATAACGACCACCTGATATAACGTAGGGTTAGGTTAGGTCATGGTGAAGGTCGGTATTCATGTAGTGGCAGAAGAGTACTGGTAACTGACGACTTGCCAGATCTAGGTACTAAAGCAACTCCCAGCTGTGTCTACTGTCCTTCACCCCCCCTCCCCCTCCCCTTCACCCAGCGGCATGAGGTGGGTCATGAGGGAACCGCTGAAATTTGCGCTGGCGACCATGTTAGGGCAAGGTGGGCGTGTCTCCAAGTACATACAATGGTGGTCTCCAGTGACCTGTCCCTCGCAGGTCACATCATGTGGTTCTCCAGTGACCTGTCCCTCGCAGGTCACATCATGTGGTTCTTCAGTGACCTGTCCCTCGCAGGTCACATCATGTGGTTCTTCAGTGACCTGTCCCTCGCAGGTCACATCATGTGGTTCATCAGTGACCTGTCCCTCGTAGGTCACATCATGTGGTTCATCAGTGACCTGTCCCTCGTAGGTCACATCATGGGGTTCTCCAGTGACCTGACTCTCGCAGGTCACGTCCGCATGACCCTCATCACCTGAGGTGTATGGTATGAGGGACGAGAGATCGTGCCCGCGTGAACATAATGAGGTTCTCTAGCCTTCTTGAGGGACACCTCATCAAAGTTTTCTGAACCAAAAAGTAAAAAATTTAAGGACGAATTTTTAATTTACTTTTGTGGGTCAAATGCGAGAAATGATGGTCTCGCGCCAGGCAAATATCGACCAGATTCGCCCAGTTGGAAAATTAATTCAGTTGCAAAAAAAGGAAACGTGAGAGAGACGGAGATGAGGGAAGGTCCTGAGGGGCACAGTGATGACGTTGTACGAGAGAGAGAGAGAGAGAGAGAGAGAGAGAGAGAGAGAGAGAGAGAGAGAGAGAGAGAGAGAGAGAGACCCATGATTTCCATACATCGTATCTCTGGTCTGTGACAAATTACCTTTATGGTTATACCTCATGATGGCGAGTATGAGAAGATGAATGACCTTCCTGGGAAGGGAAATATGGTCTCTAAATGGAAATATTCATAAGTAATGCTCAAGACTGTACGAAACTAAACAATAAACCATGTGAAGCAAACCTTGAATGGGACACCTAATGAGAGGGCGTGATGCTCTCGACCCAGAGGTAATTAGGCCCTTCATTCCCATCACAGTTAACGAGGTAGTAAGAACCACTCGTTACTGGCCTCACTTTTGTCCCCCCTCTCGTCACTTACTGACAGGAAGCCTGGCATCAAGGGCCATAAAACGATATAAATTGGGGGATTTACAGCAACCTGCTCTACGCATGTTCTGGGGAAAAACAGTAACACATTAGTATTGAGCGATGATATATATATATGTTTATATATATATATATATATATATATATATATATATATATATATATATATATATATATATATATATATATATATATATATATATATATATGTATATATCCCTGGAATAAGGTAGAATTAGGAGACAGAGAGAGAGAGAGAGAGAGAGAGAGAGAGAGAGAGAGAGAGAGAGAGAGAGAGAGAGAGTCAACCATGTTATCAAGTCAAACATTCACAAGTGCGGAACTAACACCAGCGTGGTCTTCATGTCTGATATTCTGTAATAAACATTGAGTGACCAGCTTGCTGAAGACATCAGTTATCAACTTGTCCAAAACATCATGGATTGTTGGCGTATCGGAAAAGACGTTGTGATGATACACTGGGAGAGCCATGTGTGGTCGCTGAATGCCAGAAGACAATTATGGTCATCTATTGCGAGGAAAAGCAACCTAGATATACCAGGAAATTGTTCTATCCTTTAAGAAGGATGGTACGACTGTTAAGCACGACGGTACGATCCATGCGGTGCACGACGGTACGATCCTTATGGTGCACGACGGTACTATCTCTATGGTGCACGACGGTATGACGTTTGAGCTGAATGGTTATGATTCTTGGATATGATGGATGGTATGGGTCAAGTCATCATACCATAGTGTCGTAACGTCGTGCTGAAGGCCTCAATCATATCGGGCCCAAAGCATTATGTCCGTCAGTATTATAATCACCCATGATCGTATGGTCTTATTACTAACATTATAAACATGTATCATTGTTAACAAAAATACTAAAACAATGAGAACATTTTAGATTATACTTGTCTGAGTTGATTTCATTATATCTTCGTTGACTTATATGAGGGAAATGTTGAAAACTGTGGCTGGCTGGTGGGTGTAGCTGGGGCTACCTGCCCGTCATCATGAGCGGTGGATAGTTGTGGTCTCTTCTAGTTTTCTGTATCATGTGTAGCATTATATTGTACCTTACTGTCAACTCTCGTGAGTTTTACGACCAGCGTTTACAGGTTTTGTTGTCAATGTTCCCGGGTTTTACCGTCAACGTTACCTGGGATTTACTATAAACCTTTATGCAAGTCTTCCCAGAGAGACAAGGAAGGAAACTCACTCACACTGGTATAATGTTTGTGGCCGGGAGGCAGGCGGTGCCCAGGTGAGGTACTACCTGGTAATGTGTGGAGTGAAGGCCACTCCTGCCTAGGGTGATGAAGCCTCACGCTCTCTACCACACACTATGTCGGAGCCTCGTACTGTCTGCCACACACTGTCTGTGTTGGAGCCTCGTACTGTCTGCCACACACACTGTCTGTGTTGGAGCCTCGTACTGTCTGCCACACACTGTCTCAGTGCTAGAGTGCTGTACTGTACCATGTATTGCAAGTTACATTACAGTATATGTAACTTGTAATACTAGTTTTATCGAGCATATAAGATTTGTTTCTAAGGATATGTGCTTCAATTTACTACATATACGTAATATGTACATGTTACTACTACTATAAAGTACTGCATATTACAGTGTAAAGTGCAAGATAATAGTCACTTTACGAACACACTTGAGGGTGTTCAGTCAGAGGAGGAGAGAATCACTCAGTGGTGTCTGATCTTGGTGTAAACCACACCCTCTGTGTAGTGAGTGTTAACGCTGACCTAACCTTACCCGACGTAAGATCAACTTCTGTAAGACCTTGGCAATAGGATCAACTCCCACCCCTTTTCCTTTGCCATTAGTCCACATGTTGTATGTATGACACAAGACGACTTTCCTCGTAAGCAGTCAACTGATGGTTCCCACCTTCTCTCAAAAGGCTATAATCAATCAATCTTGTCTAACACATTTACATTTGTACGAGACAATTAGAACAATCACATTCGCCCACAGCGAAACAAATATATTTACCTGTAAATTGTTCTTTGTTGCTTTTTTAAAGGAAGATTTGATGTGTCTGTGTACAGTGGCCCAGATATTCCCTAACGATGTTGATGGAATGACTTGAGTGAGTCAGTTAACTGAGTCAAACTTCGTCACCAGCAGAGGTTGGGAGGTGGGTTATTGTTTACAATATCGCTCGGTTTTGCCTGTTGGATCAGAAGGAACATATTACATGATCCTCAAACCTTCGTCTGGTTATGATGGTCCATTTGACATGAATGAAAGGTATCCAGTTCACTCTCCAACTGTTACACTTTTCTGAAAGTCTCTGAATGAATTAAGAAGTCGAATGGTCGTGGAAAGAGTGAGGTATATCTCTTCCCCCACAACTCGTTTTCTCATGCAAATTCTTGGAAACAGAGCACAGTGGCCTGATGGGTTCACAGTCGCCTTCCACCATATAGGAAATGTGTCACACACAATCTAGCCAGCGAGAGTTCCCATCAATTATTCCTCGGGGTCACTTGTTCGATGCCCGGACATACACAGGTATACCGTTAGGTAAACACTTATGGGAAATACCTGTTCCTCTGTAAGTGCATATGTAGATGCGCTATATCATTATCATACAACTTTTGTCCATTTTACGTTACGGTTGCCTATTTGCTGTAATTACTGAGGTAGTTCTCTCACGTAGAGGAATGAAATATATATATATATATATATATATATATATATATATATATATATATATATATATATATATATATATATATATATATATATACATATTGTCAAGTGTGGTATGGGGAAAATATATATATACGCACAAATATGATTCTTAAGATAAATATCCATCGTATATTTCAAATTCAAATATAGTTTCTGGGAATATTTGTGGAAAATGTAAATGTTATAAAGAAAATTGTGTTACGTTCTTTTTCATCGTTCAGAAGCGAGAGGAAAAAATTTAATATACATGTTTGTGGGTGTCTGTTTGTGTGTATGTCTGCGGGCTCCCTCCTCCAGTAACTATGACGGACACATTTTAAAAAGAAAGACTTTTCATTTCCTCCAAAACTCGTAAAAACTTTTCCTTGTGCCTTCTCATTCCCCTTCGTAATCTTCTCCATATTTCAATTAAGGCTCACCCTTGATGTGCACTTTGGTCCGTGACTGTAACCTCCAACGTAAAAAATATATATATATATATATATATATATATATATATATATATATATATATATATATATATATATATATATATAATTATTTATTCATTTATTATACTTTGTTGCTGTCTCCCGCTTTAGCGAGGTAGCGCAAGGAAACAGACGAAAGAATGGCCCGACCCACCCAAATACACACGCAGATGCACACACGTCCACACACGCAAATATGCATACCTATACATTTCAACATATACCTATATATACATACCCAGAAATATACATATATACACATGCACATAATTCATACTTGCTGCCTATATTCATTTCCATCGCCACTCCGCCACACATATAGTGACAACCCCCTCCCCCCGCATGCGCGCGAGGTAGCGCTAGGAAATGACAACAAAGGCCACATTCGTTCACACTCAGTCTCTAGCTGTCATGTATAACGCACCGAAACCACAGCTCCCTTTCCACATCCAGGCCCCACAGAACTTTCCATGGTTTACCCCAGACGCTTTACATGCCCTGGTTCAATCCATTGACAGCACGTCGACCCCGGTATGCCACTTCGTTCCAATTCACTCTATTCCTTGCACGATTTTCATCCTCCTGCATGTTCAGGCCCCGATCGCTCAAAATCTTTTTTACTTCATCTCTCTACCTCCAATTTGGTCTCCCACTTCTCCTTGTTCCCTCCACTGCTGACACATATATCCTCTTTGTCAATCTTTCCTCACTCATTCTCTCCATGTGACCAAACCATTTCAAAACACCCTCTTCTGCTCTCTCCACCACACTCTTTTTATTGCCACACATCTCTCTTACCCTTTCATTACTTACTTGATCAAACCACCTGGCATCACATATTGTCCTCTAATTACAGAGGTATAAGTTTGTTGAGTATTCCTGGGAAATTATATAGGGGGGTATTGATTGAGAGGGTGAAGGCATGTACAGAGCATCAGATTGGGGAAGAGCAGTGTGGTTTCAGAAGTGGTAGAGGATGTGTGGATCAGGTGTTTGCTTTGAAGAATGTATGTGAGAAATACTTAGAAAAGCAAATGGATTTGTATGTAGCATTTATGGATCTGGAGAAGGCATATGATAGAGTTGATAGAGATGCTCTGTGGAAGATATTAAGAATATATGGTGTAGGAGGCAAGTTGTTAGAAGCAGTGAAAAGTTTTTATCGAGGATGTAATGCATGTGTACGAGTTGGAAGAGAGGAAAGTGATTGGTTCTCAGTGAATGTCGGTTTGCGGCAGGGGTGCGTGATATCTCCATGGTTGTTTAGTTTGTTTATGGATGTGGTTGTTAGGGAAGTGAATGCAAGAGTTTTGGAAAGAGGGGCAAGTATGCAGTCTGTTGTGGATGGAAGAGCTTGGGCAGTGAGTCACTTGTTGTTCGCTGATGATACAGCGCTGGTGGCTTATTCGGGTGAGAAACTGCAGAAGCTGGTGACTGAGTTTGGTAAAGTGTGTGAAAGAAGAAAGCTGAGAGTAAATGTGAATAAGAGCAAGGTCATTAGATACAGTAGGGTTGAGGGACAAGTCAACTGGGAGGTAAGTTTGAATGGAGAAAAACTGGAGGAATTGAAATGTTTTAGATATCTGGCAGTGGATTTGGCAGCGGATGGAATTATGGAAGTGGAAGTAAGTCATAGGGTGGGGGAGGGCGAAAGTTCTGGCAGCGTTGAAAAATCTGTGGAAGTCGAGAACGTTATCTTGGAAAGCAAAAATGGGTATGTTTGAAGGAATAGTGGTTCCAACAATGCTATATGGTTGCGAGGCGTGGGCTATATATATATATATATATATATATATATATATATATATATATATATATATATATATATATATATATATTCTTTCTTTCTTTCAAACTATTCGCCATTTCCCGCATTAGCGAGGTAGCGTTAAGAACAGAGGACTGGGCCTTTGAGGGAATACCCTCACCTGGCCCAATTCTCTGTTCCTTCTTTTGGAAAATTAAAAAAAAAACGAGAGGGGAGGATTTCCAGCCCCCCCGCTCCCTCCCCTTTTAGTCGCCCTCTACGACACCCAGGGAATACGTGGGAAGTATTCTTTCTCCCCTATCCCCAGGGAATATATATATATATATATATATATATATATATATATATATATATATATATATATATATATATATATATATATATATATATCCTTACTATTTGTGTGTATGTGTGACTGTATATGTGTGCGTGTGTGTGTATGTGTGTACGTGTGTGTGTGTGTGTATGTGTGTGAGCGTGTGTGTGTGTGTGTGTGTGTGTGTGTGTGTGTAGGGAGAGGTGAGAGTGTGGGAAGTACCACAAGTGTTAAGGTCAATAATGAAGGTAAGCGTCTTACATGTCTCCAGTGCTCGTCCCCCACCCCACACAACACTGTGTGGGGTGGGGGATCCTGTGGTATTTCCTCTACGTCGCCTCATTAGCTTTTGCCAGGTTTTTTTTTTTTCTGTCCTATAGACATGTACTGTACAACGTTAAGGGTCAGATTACCTTCCCCGTCTTCCTCCTCTCAAGATAGATTGCCGACATATCAACCGGCGAGAAAATAGCGACAAGGAAGGACCATGTAACATAGTGAGGGTATACTGACGTGAGCAGTTTGTAGGAAAGTGTAAACAGTCGAGACTCATCCTTGCTCCCACCTTGACTCCACCTTAGGTTTAGAAATGCATAAACATGAAAAAAAAATCTTCATAGATTCATTTAAATGAAGGTGAATTATGGTAAGAGAATAGTAGTAAAGCAGACTTATATTTTCATTTCCTCCTTTTATTAATTTCAATGAATGTAAAATTTTACTTTTTTATGTCATAAAACATTTCTAAAAGAAAAATGTTGAATTATTCTATATATGAACTTGGCTGGTTTTATACATGAAGGTTCATCTCTATAAAGCACAGAACACGGAAACACAGGCTATTTATGTAAACAACAATCAAAAACCCATAACAAGAGATACTACATATATATACTGACACGATAACACAAATGATGGAATGAAAAGAAGTGAACAGCCAGAATTATATTATATAATTACCATAATTGATTAAAACAAATTATGTAATATATATAAGAAATATAATTAACCACGAGTATATGACTGTCTACTGGTACAGTTAACTGTGCCACTCAAGGGTCGTGTGTACAGTGAGCCTACAACTGTTGTGGTCTGAAAATTATTTGAAAATGTGGTGGAATTTATATTTCAATGTTGAAAGCTCCAGTCACGGACAGAAGTCCACATCAAGGTCGGGCCTTAATTGAAATCTAGAGAGAATTATGAAAGGACAAAAAAAAAGACCAGGGAAAGTATTTACGAATTTTGGAGGAAGTGGAAAACCCGTCTTTTGAAATGTTCTGGTTCATGGTTATTGGGAAAGACATAAGACGATAATTCCAAAGCTCCGACGTGTAGAGGAGAAGCAGTTATCAAAACAGCCCACACTTGAGTCTCCACCGGCCACACGTTAATCACGTGACGCAGCAACTTGGTGAGTATTGCGTGGCCTAGTTAGTGGTGGGTCACTTGTGTTTTCAAACCGTTGGGTTATCACTTGATAACCTTGACCCTGGCAATCAACAAGCGATAGCTCAAATAACCAGCTAGTATTACCAGTCAGGTAACAGTACCTACCCAGACTAGTGTGTGTTTGACAGGTAGTCAACCCGCAGTGTCATAACATATGCTACTGAAGAACACATGAACAGAATATTCATCAAGAAAGATAGTATATCCAGTTTGTAAAGATAGAATATCCAGTTTGTAAAGATAGAAACTATGAAGATGATGAGAGCGACTTCTCCGTAGGCTTTAGTGCGAGCACATACTTAGAATCAAACTTCTACTGCAACCTCTGAAGTATAAGTATCCGAGGCACGTGGAGCGACTTAAGGCACTTAGAGTTGAGTTTATCCTGGTGGGTACCTGGCCTCTGGTATGTGGGCTTCAAGTGTGTTGTTAAGGAGTGTTAAGGAGTAGCCTTCGTCTATCCTGGATAGATATCATTGCTCCGTTCCTTCGCTCGCCAGGGTAGATGTTCCGTTCCTTCGCTCGCCAGGGTAGATGTTCCGTCCCTTCACTCGCCAGGGTAGATGTTCCGTCCCTTCGCTCGCCAGGGTAGATGTTCCGTCCCTTCACTCGCCAGGGTAGATGTTCTGTCCCTTCGCTCGCCAGGGTAGAAGTTCCGTTCCTTCGCTCGCCAGGGTAGATGTTACGTCCCTTCGCTCGCCAGGGTAGATGTTCTGTCCCTTCGCTCGCCAGGGTAGAAGTTCCGTTCCTTCGCTCGCCAGGGTAGATGTTCCGTCCCTTCGCTCGCCAGGGTAGATGTTCCGTCCCTTCGCTCGCCAGGGTAGAAGTTCCGTCCCTTCGCTCGCCAGGGTAGATGTTCCGTCCCTTCGCTCGCCAGGGTAGATGTTCCGTCCCTTCGCTCGCCAGGGTAGATGTTCCGTCCCTTCGCTCTCCAGGGTAGATGTTCCGTCCCTTCGCTCGCCAGGGTAGATGTTCCGTCCCTTCGCTTGCCAGGGTAGATGTTCCGTCCCTTCGCTCGCCAGGGTAGATGTTCCGTCCCTTCGCTCGCCAGGGTAGATGTTCCGTCCCTTCGCTCGCCAGGGTAGATGTTCCGTCCCTTCGCTCGCCAGGGTAGATGTTCCGTCCCTTCGCTCGCCAGGGTAGATGTTCCGTCCCTTCGCTCGCCAGGGTAGATGTTCCGTCCCTTCGCTCGCCAGGGTAGATGTTCCGTCCCTTCGCTCGCCAGGGTAGAAGTTCCGTCCCTTCGCTCGCCAGGGTAGATGTTCCGTCCCTTCGCTCGCCAGGGTAGATGTTCCGTCCCTTCGCTCGCCAGGGTAGATGTTCCGTCCCTTCGCTCGCCAGGGTAGATGTTCCGTCCCTTCGCTCGCCAGGGTAGATGTTCCGTCCCTTCGCTCGCCAGGGTAGATGTTCCGTCCCTTCGCTCGCCAGGGTAGATGTTCCGTCCCTTCGCTCGCCAGGGTAGAAGTTCCGTCCCTTCGCTCGCCAGGGTAGATGTTCCGTCCCTTCGCTCGCCAGGGTAGATGTTCCGTCCCTTCGCTCGCCAGGGTAGATGTTCCGTCCCTTCGCTCGCCAGGGTAGATGTTCCGTCCCTTCGCTCGCCAGGGTAGATACCTTGCCTGATCGCAACGGAAGCTGGACCATCACAAGGAAACACCAGAACTGTGTGTTCATGTGGCTTTAATATTCATCTGCCGGTTGTTGTTTTTGTCTTCAGTTCACTTCTGAAATTCAACATTTTGCTTCATGTATTCAGTAAGGACCAGACGAAGCTTCAGCAATTTCGTTAAATTTTTTCGTTATACATCTTTCGTCTTGATGCAACGTTTTTGTTTTCCTTGTTAGATGAGAGTTGTATTGATCAGCGTCTCCCCCGTCCACGTGTGTTTCCCTCCCTGGCCTCTGTAGTGTTGGTCCTGCCTGCTTTATGTTAATCTGTGAACAACAGACGCACTGTACACACCTTCCCGCAACCTGATCAAGGCCCTCTTCATCTTCAGGTTAAAGGCTTAGGTCAGAGCAGCCCCTCGGATGGGTTTTTTTCGTCTCTTAAGTGACATTTTCTTTGGTGCGTTTTTGAGAATTTCTGGTAATTTTATGATTCATTATTCAAAAATATAAATGTAAGTACAACACTTAAAGTATTTGTACGATACAACACTCACGTCATCTGCTGTGTTGTTGTTTTCTAAGGAAGGTCAACTTAAATATGTGGTGGTTTACATAACTCAGTGATTTACGTAGTAAACTTTTGTAAACAACACTTCCACGGAACTAATTAGAAATCTTTCTGTGTGTGTGTGTGTGTGTGTGTGTGTGTGTGTGTGTGTGTGTGTGTGTGTGTGTGTGTTCAACATATCATCCCTTGCTTTGTTCATATCTTGATCTGTACAATCTTCAGCAACATATGCAGTGAAATCTTGCCTGTGTATTATTATGTCAGATTGACCTCCTTCACTGGATTTTATTTACCGTAAGGTCGACCACCTGTGTAAATGTAAAGGTTATTAACCATTAAATTATCAAGGTATATTTACGTGGCGTCCGACGGTTTTATAACCTTATTTTGTACACACACATGTGTTGACCCCTTGAGTGCGACGGTACGATCCTTGGCTATGACCGATTGGTGTTTGACTTGATCTTTAAAGGTCATATCCAAGAATTTTACTGATCTCTCAAAGTTCGATGATTTACCGTCGTGCTCAAGGGTCGTACCGTCGTGCTCAAGGGTCGTACCGTCCTGCTCAAGGGTCGTACCGTCCTGCTCAAGGGTCGTACCGTCCTGCTCAAGGGTCGTACCGTCCTGCTCAAGGGTCATACCATCGTGCTCAAGGGTCGTACCGTCCTGCTCAAGGGTCGTACCGTCTTGCTCAAGGGTCATACCATCGTGCTCAAGGGTCGTACCGACTTATTCATCCTTCTACTTTAAGGTTTATGTTCCTCGTCCTTTGTACTATCCTATACGTGGTCTGTGGTATTACCCCAAAACATAACCCAATGTCTGCTGCTGTTTACAGTCCCTGGCTTGTATTGGTTGGTAATCCATTACCTGTTAGGTTTTGTGTTGGATGTATGATACGATCAGTGTTCGTGTCCGGCATCAGGCTCATTATAATGGTCCACATTGTTTGGGATGTCGACCATCTCTCCTGGTCTCCTCTGAGCTCCCTGGCCATTTAGAACGAGCAGGTGCGTCCAGTGGTCAGCATTTCCGAAAAGTGAACCTTGTTTATGATTAACGAAGCGCTGTGAAATTGTTTTGATATATATACGTTTTTGAGTAATATTTAACGAGAGTAAAGCGATATCCATTAACATATCACTAGATAATTGCTTTGGGAT
>NC_092287.1:1017824-1045324 GCF_036320965.1 Panulirus ornatus
ATCCACGTACACCTACTCACATCCACGTACACCTACTCACATCCACGTACACCTACTCACATCCACGTACACCTACTCACATCCACGTACACCTACTCACATCCACGTACACCTACTCACATCCACGTACACCTACTCACATCCACGTACACCTACTCACATCCACGTACACCTACTCACATCCACGTACACCTACTCACATCCACGTACACCTACTCACATCCACGTACACCTACTCACATCCACGTACACCTACTCACATCCACGTACACCTACTCACATCCACGTACACCTACTCACATCCACGTACACCTACTCACATCCACGTACACCTACTCACATCCACGTACACCTACTCACATCCACGTACACCTACTCACATCCACGTACACCTACTCACATCCACGTACACCTACTCACATCCACGTACACCTACTCACATCCACGTACACCTACTCACATCCACGTACACCTACTCACATCCACGTACACCTACTCACATCCACGTACACCTACTCACATCCACGTACACCTACTCACATCCACGTACACCTACTCACATCCACGTACACCTACTCACATCCACGTACACCTACTCACATCCACGTACACCTACTCACATCCACGTACACCTACTCACATCCACGTACACCTACTCACATCCACGTACACCTACTCACATCCACGTACACCTACTCACATCCACGTACACCTACTCACATCCACGTACACCTACTCACATCCACGTACACCTACTCACATCCACGTACACCTACTCACATCCACGTACACCTACTCACATCCACGTACACCTACTCACATCCACGTACACCTACTCACATCCACGTACACCTACTCACATCCACGTACACCTACTCACATCCACGTACACCTACTCACATCCACGTACACCTACTCACATCCACGTACACCTACTCACATCCACGTACACCTACTCACATCCACGTACACCTACTCACATCCACGTACACCTACTCACATCCACGTACACCTACTCACATCCACGTACACCTACTCACATCCACGTACACCTACTCACATCCACGTACACCTACTCACATCCACGTACACCTACTCACATCCACGTACACCTACTCACATCCACGTACACCTACTCACATCCACGTACACCTACTCACATCCACGTACACCTACTCACATCCACGTACACCTACTCACATCCACGTACACCTACTCACATCCACGTACACCTACTCACATCCACGTACACCTACTCACATCCACGTACACCTACTCACATCCACGTACACCTACTCACATCCACGTACACCTACTCACATCCACGTACACCTACTCACATCCACGTACACCTACTCACATCCACGTACACCTACTCACATCCACGTACACCTACTCACATCCACGTACACCTACTCACATCCACGTACACCTACTCACATCCACGTACACCTACTCACATCCACGTACACCTACTCACATCCACGTACACCTACTCACATCCACGTACACCTACTCACATCCACGTACACCTACTCACATCCACGTACACCTACTCACATCCACGTACACCTACTCACATCCACGTACACCTACTCACATCCACGTACACCTACTCACATCCACGTACACCTACTCACATCCACGTACACCTACTCACATCCACGTACACCTACTCACATCCACGTACACCTACTCACATCCACGTACACCTACTCACATCCACGTACACCTACTCACATCCACGTACACCTACTCACATCCACGTACACCTACTCACATCCACGTACACCTACTCACATCCACGTACACCTACTCACATCCACGTACACCTACTCACATCCACGTACACCTACTCACATCCACGTACACCTACTCACATCCACGTACACCTACTCACATCCACGTACACCTACTCACATCCACGTACACCTACTCACATCCACGTACACCTACTCACATCCACGTACACCTACTCACATCCACGTACACCTACTCACATCCACGTACACCTACTCACATCCACGTACACCTACTCACATCCACGTACACCTACTCACATCCACGTACACCTACTCACATCCACGTACACCTACTCACATCCACGTACACCTACTCACATCCACGTACACCTACTCACATCCACGTACACCTACTCACATCCACGTACACCTACTCACATCCACGTACACCTACTCACATCCACGTACACCTACTCACATCCACGTACACCTACTCACATCCACGTACACCTACTCACATCCACGTACACCTACTCACATCCACGTACACCTACTCACATCCACGTACACCTACTCACATCCACGTACACCTACTCACATCCACGTACACCTACTCACATCCACGTACACCTACTCACATCCACGTACACCTACTCACATCCACGTACACCTACTCACATCCACGTACACCTACTCACATCCACGTACACCTACTCACATCCACGTACACCTACTCACATCCACGTACACCTACTCACATCCACGTACACCTACTCACATCCACGTACACCTACTCACATCCACGTACACCTACTCACATCCACGTACACCTACTCACATCCACGTACACCTACTCACATCCACGTACACCTACTCACATCCACGTACACCTACTCACATCCACGTACACCTACTCACATCCACGTACACCTACTCACATCCACGTACACCTACTCACATCCACGTACACCTACTCACATCCACGTACACCTACTCACATCCACGTACACCTACTCACATCCACGTACACCTACTCACATCCACGTACACCTACTCACATCCACGTACACCTACTCACATCCACGTACACCTACTCACATCCACGTACACCTACTCACATCCACGTACACCTACTCACATCCACGTACACCTACTCACATCCACGTACACCTACTCACATCCACGTACACCTACTCACATCCACGTACACCTACTCACATCCACGTACACCTACTCACATCCACGTACACCTACTCACATCCACGTACACCTACTCACATCCACGTACACCTACTCACATCCACGTACACCTACTCACATCCACGTACACCTACTCACATCCACGTACACCTACTCACATCCACGTACACCTACTCACATCCACGTACACCTACTCACATCCACGTACACCTACTCACATCCACGTACACCTACTCACATCCACGTACACCTACTCACATCCACGTACACCTACTCACATCCACGTACACCTACTCACATCCACGTACACCTACTCACATCCACGTACACCTACTCACATCCACGTACACCTACTCACATCCACGTACACCTACTCACATCCACGTACACCTACTCACATCCACGTACACCTACTCACATCCACGTACACCTACGCACACTCCACGTACACCTACTCACATCCACGTACACCTACTCACATCCCACCTGCACCACTGATGCTTCACATACACTTACCAAGATCCTCTTACTTTCCTCATCCACTCAATTATTTCCAACCCTCATAAACCATTTACGCGCAGCAGCGCCCCAGTACAGGTATTCGTACCCACCTACACCCATCTACATCCACTCGCACCCCATTTACACCTCGCTGACTTTCTCCCTTCACGATCAGTCCAAATTTTCCTGCCATTACCTTGAACTGGAGTTACGATGGTAAAGTTTGAGTTCAATTTAAGTTTATGGTGTGAGGAGGTTATGTAGGTTGAGGCAAGACAGAGTCCCGCTTAATACATGGAGGACATTGTGCTCCCCGGGTATACATGGAGGGCTATCGTGGTCCCCGGCTATACATGGAGGGTTATCGTGGTCCTCCAGGTATACATGGAGGGCTATCGTGGTCCCCCGGCTATACATGGAGGGTTATCGTGGTCCCCCGGGTATACATGGAAGGCTATCGTGGTCCCCCGGCTATACATGGAGGGCTATAGTGATCCCCAAGTATACATGGAGGGCTATAGTGATCCCCAAGTATACATGGAGAGCTATAGTGATCCTCTGGACCTAAAACTATAGTTCAGATTATATCATTTGTTATTGTTTTAGTGTCCTGGGCACGTCAGACGTCATATGTATGAATCAAGCTTCACATGTGTGAGACGGCCTGCAGGTTTATTGTGTTCCCACACTGGTACACCCTCGGCAGGAGTGGTCACTTATTGTCCACTCTTCACTCTGCGTGTGTGTGTGTGTGTGTGTGTGTGTGTGTGTGTGTGTGTGTGTGCCTCAAAGCTCAAGCTTACCTCTACTTCTTGCTGCACACCAGCAGTGTGTGAGTGATATAAAGCTTAAGCTTACCGCTACTCACAGCTACATATAAACAAGCTTTCTCAGATCTTACAAAGAACCAAGGAGGTGATCCACCTCTCTCTCTCTCTCTCTCTCTCTCTCTCTCTCTCTCTCTCTCTCTCTCTCTCTCTCTCTCTAGATGCACCTGCCCACACACCTGTGGCAGGACAGGTGCTCTAATTGGTTGTGACGTGCACCACTGACTTGCACTTGTGACGTGCTGGTCGTATCAGGTGATTCAGTGACTCACAGTCTGCTTGATTCATCTTTACCATAATGATATATGTGTTACTGAAGGAGCGAGGGGTTTACATGTTGATTTCAGAATGCTGAAATTCTGTAATTCTTCAGTCCCCACATTGAGTCTTGCTCAGGAACGCTACATATAGCGTTACCATTCTGTCATCATCTCCATCACTCAAATGTTTACTTCCTAACTCACACGTCCATGATGGCTTCCCCCAGAGAATCACTAACTCACTCTGAAGGTTTAAATACCTTTGTTCATGTGGATAAGAAAATGATATTGATTGTGTGGGAATTTGACACATTCTTAGACTCTGTGAGAAATCCTGAATGTTGAACCATCACATTCGGTATGTTCGAGTGGTCAACATGGTATTCAATATATATAGCGAGATCAACCTAGTGTTAAGTATATTCCGGGGTTTAAACCGGCGTTCAGTACACGCTTGGGTTCATCCCAATACTCAGTATATTTCGGTTCAACATGGCATTCATTCTATTCTGGGGTTTGAATCCGGTGTTCATTCCAGGGTTCATCAAAATATTCAGTATATCTCGGGGTTCAAACCGATATTCAAAGCCTCAGTTCAGTATTCCGAGCTCAGCTTTCTATTCTTATCTCAGTGAAAACTCTGCCATTTGTCTCAAGATTCTCGAACCCGAGATGAATATTCCTTGTTCAGAGTTAATATTCGCGGGTTCTACTCAGTATTTGGATGTCTTGTTTGTGATGCTTTCGGCAGCTAGACTAGACTTCCATAGGCTCATGCTATTGTACTGCCCCCTGGTGAGGATAGGGAAAGTAAGAAAAGGTTTTGAGCAGATGTGGCCAAGGTATGGTGGAGGGACCATGAAACGTGATGCTATGGTGTTGTCGAGTTATGGAAGAGCAAGACCATGGCAGGCTGGCAGGGTCAGACCATGATGGGGTTTCCATGACAGAATAAGGCCATGGTAGGCTGGCGGAGTGAATCTATGATGAGGTGCATACAATGAAGGCAGAGTAAAGCAACAGTAGACTGGTCAGGTGTGAGGTATTTATGGTAGTTTAAGGTTCTATCATGGGGTAAACATCGCGCAGATCGACAATTTTATTTGGAATATATCTTGTGCGTCTGGAATTATGATTGAACATAGACGGAACGACACAGAGAAATAGGAAAATGTATGAATAAAGAGACAGAAAATCAAAAGGGTAGAAATTCAGAAACAGAGAAACAGAGAGATTTAGAAATCCAGAGAGACATGCATACAGGGATAGATGCATGGAAATAAATATGTATGTATGTAAAGACAAAAACACGTATACATATAGAAATGCAAAGATGGTGGCAAACAGAGATACATATTTGTACAAAAACAAACACACATGCAGAGAAACAAAGATGTAGAGATGTAGGGAAACAAAGATCGACGGTGAGATCGTACAAAGTCGACAAAAAAAATCGTCCGTTTAATTTGAGGGGAAAATTCCTGTCCAGTTGGAGACTCTGGCAACGAGAGGGAAGTAACGGCTCAGGTCACCAAGCCCTCCCTACCCCTGATCCTCCATCTGACTCTCCATCATTTTTCCCCTCAGTTTTTTCCTCTCTAATCTCCCTCCCAATCTCTCTTTTCCCCCCTTCGTCCTATTCCTCCATCTATCTTCTAGTATCCTCCCTCTCTGTGCCCTCTCCTTCTATCTCCCTTGCAGTCTCTTCTTTCGTCCAACTCCATTTCCATCCCCGCACTGCGTTGCTCCATCATTCCCCTTTCCCTCTCTACATTTGCCTCTCCTTTCTCTCTCCCTCCAACCTCTCCTTCACCTCGGCTTCCTCCCCAGGTCCTCTGTCCACCTGAAACGCCGGGTCCTGAAGGCGCTGTGGGCCGTCTGTCATCAGTTCCCGAGACGCCTGAGGCCCTCCCTCACGTCACCAGGTCTTCAGGTCACAATTCACAATCCTGTGGTTCATTGATGACATGAGTTGTTCAGTTCATATTGAGAGAATGACGTGTCTCTTATCGACGGTCGAATTGGTCTGTCGACACACCTGACGCAATTCAAGTAAATACCACACATCTGACAGGCGCTTCCAGCCTTCCAGTGAATTTGAAGTTTGGATTGTCACCTCCATCATCCACAGTTTATCCAGACGTCACCAGTAATTCGTCGTGAAAACAGAGCCTTATTTTGACGACACATGTCCGCGGGGAGGACATCCACCATGGAGGAAGGAAGCGGTACTGAGGTATGATGAATGTCCGGGCCGTCATGCCCAAGGGTCGTACCCTTGTGCTCAAAGAGCTTATGCGCTGACGTAGTCACGATCCAGGTACGGGAATCACGACCCATTCACGTGAATCATGATCCAAATATGGGAATCTAACACCCCCCCACCCCCAACACCACCACCACTACCACCACTACCACCACCACCACTACCACCACCATCACCACCACCATCACCACCACCACCATCACCACCACCACTACCACCACCACCACTACCACCACCATCACCACCACCACCACTACCACCACTACCACCACCACCACCACCATGTACTGCGGCACTGGAATGCTGCTCAGATTTCAGAACGGATGACAAGCCTGGTTTCTGGCAGGACCTCACGTCCCCACCACCACAGTTCCCAGGCTGTGGTGGTGGTGGTGGTGGTGTTGGTGGAATCCCCATCGTTGTGGTGGCGGAGGAACCCCAGCATCTCTGAGGAGGATTACCTCACGCTGCTCTGAGCATAATACAGGCCGGCTCTGGAATTCCAAGACGTGGACACAGTTGAACTGGAAAGCCATGTAACTCACGGATATTACCAGAGCTTTCCTTTGATAAGGTTCTTGTCACGAGTTCTTTCCACTAAGTGTCGTGTGTGAGGCAACGATACAGAGTACAGCGTCCCCTTCGATGTTGTTCACTCAGTGTTGGTACAATGTGTTGTGTATGGCTCTGGACACATGTTTGTGGTACTGTGGTGGAAAATGAAGGCACCAGTGGAGTCCTGGATGGAAGGATGGATCAATACCACTGTGGTCATCTCTCACAAATTATTAGGATAGAATTTTACTCGCTTTTCATTCTTCATCCGCCCTTGAACCTAGCTTGGATCAGGGGGTCATGTTTAAAAACCATCTTCGCTACACCGTTATCTTCACTACATCCTTAACTTCACTGCACCCTCTTCATCACTGCCCTCATCTTCACTACACATCCTTGTACTCTATATAGAAAAAACAAGTTGACAAGAAACAAGAATTTCCTTTGACAGAAGACATACACACAAATCCCGAAGTGGTCAGTTCCCCTTACACCTGTAGTGTCATATTACTACCTAGCCCTGGGCTGCCAGGCTACGGACTGGGGTCGGCAAACGTACCAATCCCAGGGCTACCAGAGCACTGACCGAGGTCTGTGTCGGGGGTCAGTTTGCCACAGACGTGGTCTCTTGTAAACCACGAGACTTCTGGCTGTGGTGTTGTTCCGTGTTATGTTTACCTCATCATTGTTAAGAGACATATTGGTCATTACAGTATTGCTAACAACGTGAGTGAGAAGAGAGAGAGAGAGAGAGAGAGAGAGAGAGAGAGAGAGAGAGAGAGAGAGAGAGAGAGAGAGAGAGAGAGAGATTGCAGTGTGAAACAGCAGTATAACTCTATGGCCAACATATTCAGTTTGTAGGTTTGCATTTATCCTGACGGTTCAGTCATGGTTCATACCACAGGTCTCGACCACTGGGCAGTAGATACTGACCTACTATCTAAACGTCACCCACATCAACGGTAGACACTTACCTAGTGGCACTAGACATTTTCCTACTGTTTACACTCACCCCCCCCCCCCCCACTTCCCACGCCTTCTGTGAAAAATGTGCACTGAAAATATTCTGCCACGTATACGTGTATTTTTCCATATATATATATATATATATATATATATATATATATATATATATATATATATATATATATAATATTATTTATTATGGGAAACTAAAAGCGGCGGAAGGGTTCCTTATCTCTCTTATATATATATATATATATATATATATATATATATATATATATATATATCCATTCTGTACACAGTCTCTCCTGGTACTTCCCCACACAGGTCTCCTTCCCAAGCTCACTTACTCTCACCACCTTCTTCACCCCAACATTCACTCCTCTTTTCTGAAAACCCATACTAATCTTCACCTTAGCCTCCACAAGATAATGATCAGAATGTACAGAATGTACAGAATGGAAAAAGGTGAGAACAATGGAAGTAAGGGGAGTGGGGGAGGAATGGGATGTATTTAGGGAATCAGTGATGGATTGCGCAAAAGATGCTTGTGGCATGAGAAGAGTGGGAGGTGGGCTGTTTAGAAAGGGTAGTGAGTGGTGGGATGAAGAAGTAAGAGTATTAGTGAAAGAGAAGAGAGAGGCATTTGGACGATTTTTGCAGGGAAAAAATGCAATTGAGTGGGAGAAGTATAAAAGAAAGAGACAGGAGGTCAAGAGAAAGGTGCAAGAGGTGAAAAAAAGGGCAAATGAGAGTTGGGGTGAGAGACTATCAGTAAATTTTAGGGAGAATAAAAAGATGTTCTGGAAGGAGGTAAATAGGGTGCGTAAGACAAGGGAGCAAATGGGAACTTCAGTGAAGGGCGTAAATGGGGAGGTGATAACAAGTAGTGGTGATGTGAGAAGGAGATGGAATGAGTATTTTGAAGGTTTGTTGAATGTGTCTGATGACAGAGTGGCAGATATAGGGTGTTTTGGTCGAGGTGGTGTGCAAAGTGAGAGGGTTAGGGAAAATGATTTGGTAAACAGAGAAGAGGTAGTAAAAGCTTTGCGGAAGATGAAAGCCGGCAAGGCAGCAGGTTTGGATGGTATTGCAGTGGAATTTATTAAAAAAGGGGGTGACTGTATTGTTGACTGGTTGGTAAGGTTATTTAATGTATGTATGACTCATGGTGAGGTGCCTGAGGATTGGCGGAATGCGTGCATAGTGCCATTGTACAAAGGCAAAGGGGATAAGAGTGAGTGCTCAAATTACAGAGGTATAAGTTTGTTGAGTATTCCTGGTAAACTATATGGGAGGGTATTGATTGAGAGGGTGAAGGCATGTACAGAGCATCAGATTGGGGAAGAGCAGTGCGGTTTCAGAAGTGGTAGAGGATGTGTGGATCAGGTGTTTGCTTTGAAGAATGTATGTGAGAAATACTTAGAAAAGCAAATGGATTTGTATGTAGCATTTATGGATCTGGAGAAGGCATATGATAGAGTTGATAGAGATGCTCTGTGGAAGGTATTAAGAATATATGGTGTGGGAGGCAAGTTGTTAGAAGCAGTGAAAAGTTTTTATCGAGGATGTAAGGCATGTGTACGTGTAGGAAGAGAGGAAAGTGATTGGTTCTCAGTGAATGTAGGTTTGCGGCAGGGGTGTGTGATGTCTCCATGGTTGTTTAATTTGTTTATGGATGGGGTTGTTAGGGAGGTAAATGCAAGAGTCCTGGAAAGAGGGGCAAGTATGAAGTCTGTTGGGGATGAGAGAGCTTGGGAAGTGAGTCAGTTGTTGTTCGCTGATGATACAGCGCTGGTGGCTGATTCATGTGAGAAACTGCAGAAGCTGGTGACTGAGTTTGGTAAAGTGTGTGGAAGAAGAAAGTTAAGAGTAAATGTGAATAAGAGCAAGGTTATTAGGTACAGTAGGGTTGAGGGTCAAGTCAATTGGGAGGTGAGTTTGAATGGAGAAAAACTGGAGGAAGTGAAGTGTTTTAGATATCTGGGAGTGGATCTGTCAGCGGATGGAACCATGGAAGCGGAAGTGGATCATAGGGTGGGGGAGGGGGCGAAAATTTTGGGAGCCTTGAAAAATGTGTGGAAGTCGAGAACATTATCTCGGAAAGCAAAAATGGGTATGTTTGAAGGAATAGTGGTTCCAACAATGTTGTATGGTTGCGAGGCGTGGGCTATGGATAGAGTTGTGCGCAGGAGGATGGATGTGCTGGAAATGAGATGTTTGAGGACAATGTGTGGTGTGAGGTGGTTTGATCGAGTAAGTAACGTAAGGGTAAGAGAGATGTGTGGAAATAAAAAGAGCGTGGTTGAGAGAGCAGAAGAGGGTGTTTTGAAATGGTTTGGGCACATGGAGAGAATGAGTGAGGAAAGATTGACCAAGAGGATATATGTGTCGGAGGTGGAGGGAACGAGGAGAAGAGGGAGACCAAATTGGAGGTGGAAAGATGGAGTGAAAAAGATTTTGTGTGATCGGGGCCTGAACATGCAGGAGGGTGAAAGGAGGGCAAGGAATAGAGTGAATTGGAGCGATGTGGTATACAGGGGTTGACGTGCTGTCAGTGGATTGAATCAAGGCATGTGAAGCGTCTGGGGTAAACCATGGAAAGCTGTGTAGGTATGTATATTTGCGTGTGTGGACGTGTGTATGTACGTGTGTATGGGGGTTGGGCCATTTCTTTCGTCTGTTTCCTCGCGCTACCTCGCAAACGCGGGAGACAGCGACAAAGTATAAAAAAAAAAAAAAAAAAAAAAATATATATATATATTGTCGTCGCACGTGTAAACATCATGGAGATCAGAGAATCATAAGAAAGGACATCTGATATCATAACAGGATATCTGATAATATAACGATTTTATCTTATGGTGTTACCGGACTCCACCTGCTCGTGGGTACACCGTGAGTGAAAAGTCCCCTTGGGCGAGGCTGTATCATCGTCCGTCCCGTTGAGGAAATTATAACACCAAAAGAGTCCACCATTTCCCTGCTTCTGATTGTAGCGCAGCGTCAGAGGTGCAGTAGCACCACGAAAGGTGTCCTGGGGTTTATAGACAATACAATTTCATCTCCTACACTCAAGGTTAACATGTCACATACATGTTGACGTGTTTCCATCCAGGAATCCACCAGACTCGTGTGCCTGGATTCCAGTCTAGTCCTCCTCCTCCTGTGGAGCTTACCTCGTCCCACTGTGTGAGAGGGATGGTCAAATGTGGATACATGGAGAAGCCGGCCAGTTGAACCTGATACGATAGGGAGAAGGACGGGAAGTGGGTGTCCACTAAACTCTCGTATATTGGGTTAGAATTGAATTCTCTGGTAGTGTCACACACACACACACACACACACACCACAAGAATTATCGTAACTGTTTTTCGGTCGAGCTGGTAAGAGTGGTCAAGACCTGACCAGAGGCAGTAAACAAATGTGGCTGATTTGCTCAGTGCTCCAGAACCCGCACGTTCATGACGTTTTTCTTCATGAATGATTTTTCGGGGAATCGTTTTCTATGCCGCAGTTCCAAGGGGAGGCGCAGATTCCATTTTCTTTATAGTGCTCTTGAAACATTACGGGTGACCTTATTGCCACTGAACACGACAATCCGACCCGTTCAGTACGAGATGACTACCCCTGAGAACGGCACCACGAACGACCCCTTAGAACGACTTTACGACCCTCGGCTACGATTGACCAGACCTTCACTCGTACCCATAAGTCGTACCGTCGTGCTATAAGGTCGTATAGTCGTGCTCCAGGGTTGTACCATCGTGCTCTAGGGTCGTACCGTCGTGCTCTAGGATGGTCCAACACACAAACCAGGTTACAGGTTCGTTCCCAGTGGGCTCCCCTAAACAGGAGAGACCCTCGACCCCAGCCAGTGACCTTGTGGTCAGGTCTTGTCCATATTGGGTGAGCCACACAGCCCAGAAGCAGCAGCAGTAGCCCCCGCCCGTATCATGTAGGGCTTGAGGCAGGTCCGCTGGTAGGGACCAACCCTCTCCCCGTACATTAGCCAGCTGAGCGTCAGACGTAGGGAGCTTAACAAAGACTCGTTGATCAGAGTCATCACCGTGTCCTGGGGAGAGATTATGCCACAGAAATTTATATTCCCAGGTCCTAAGCTGGCCATAAGGGGTTTGATCCAGTATATACACATGGGGAGGCCAGATAGCACAGGATCTGATGGTGTGTGACGAGGGATACATGACCAGATTGTTGGTAGCGAGTCAGCGAGAAGTGTGTGCTTTACATAGATATAAACAAAAGACAAATCGTCTTTCCTGTAGATACCAGGAGGAGCCCAGCAGTGCCGCCATCCCACCTCATTTCTAACTTCCTCCATTTACATTTTTTACAAAGTTTTCCTCTTGTTAACTTTACTTACCTCATCTGTTATCGTTTTCCTTTGCCCTCTGCACCAGCCTAACCCCCAGAAGACCATCGTTAACATCTTGAGCACGATGGTACGACCCTTGAGCACGACGGTACGACCCTTGAACACGACGGTACGACCCTTGAGGACGATGGTACGACCCTTGAACACAACAGTACGACCCTTGAACACGACGGTACGACCTTTGTGCACGACGGTACGACCTTAGAACACGACGGTACGACCTTTGACCTGAAGCTGAAGGGTCCTCATAAGGAAGGGTCGTACCATCGTGGCCAGAGAGTCGTACCGTCGTGCTCAGGAGAATAACTCCAGACAACTACAGCTCCTGCTGCTGCCCTCCCCAGTACGTGCCTCCTGCGTTGGATTTCTTATTTAATTTCCTCTACTTTTGAGTCCCCGAGACGCTCCTCTCTCTCTCTCTCTCTCTCTCTCTCTCTCTCTCTCTCTCTCTCTCTCTCTCTCTCTCTCTCTCTCTCTCTCTCTCTCTCTCTCTCTCTCTCTCTCTATCTCTCTCTCTCTATCTCTCTCTCTCTCTCTCTCTCTCTCTCTCTCTCTCTCTCTCTCTCTCTCTCTCTCTCTCTCTGCAGTGTGTGGTGACCACGCCAGATACGACGGTACGCATGGTAACCATCGCATGGTAACATGGTAGGCACGTGTCATCGTCCAAGTACCCACCACTCTTACCACACTATACACTAGTCACCACACTATACACTAGTCACCACACTATACACTAGTCACCACACTTTACACTAGTCACCACACTTTACATTAGTTACCACACTTATCGACTGTTTATATCACTTGCGATTCTCTTCGTCTTGAACCATCTGTCAATAAAGAAAAACACCATAGAATTTCACCGTGAAGTTGCTCGACATTTTGATCCTTCTCACGCACACACAGGACCTTCCGTTATTGGTCCACTTGATCTGTGGTTCCTTCCTTGTGTAGTGTTGGTTGTGGGAGCGACCACAGCGGTGGGTGAGTCCTTTAGCACTCGTGTGCCGTCTTCCAAGTAGAAGGATGAGAAGAAGAGCAATATTGCAGGAACTCACTGGACTGCGGAAGCTGGTGTTGGACACGTTGAGTTCGTAGTATGAGAAGTGAACTCACATCAGTAGCTCCAGGGCTTGCTGGAAGGTCACGTGATGGGAGCTACGAGCCATAGAGATCTCCTGGACTTACTGGAAGTTCAGGTGGTGAGGACGGGGACATAGGGGGGTTCCAGGACCTACTTGAAGGTGAGGAGGAAGACTACTAAGGGACAATTCTTCTATCCAGGAAGAGATCCAGGACTTACTGAAAGGTGATGAGGAAGGGTAAGTAGGGACAACCCACGAAGCACTACACGATAGAGACAGGTCGCAGTAGGGTTTAGGGCCAAGTTATGACCAGTGTGTCCTACCCATGGTCATCAGGATCGTATAGAGGTTTCCTACAGTTCCCACACCAACAGCAATATCCAGCAATTGTTTACTGTGGGCACTGACCAAGCTCAGCCCGGGTTCCTCACATTAGTTGTCTGGGCTATTGAGGAAGCATTTAAGCACGACGAGACGACCTATAAGGACGACGGTACGACCCTTGGGTGACATTTTACCAGACCCTTAATAGTCAGGTCAAAGGTCACACCATCATACTTACGGGTCATACCGTCTTGCTCAAAAGATAAAGAATAATCTCTGTGTATTAGAGTAGAGGATGATACAGTTGCCATATCTCACCATGATTGTAGACTGTGGGCATTATGAAGAGAAATCTTCACCAAGGATAACATAGAACTTACCGATCCATTGTACCAGATGCAACTTATGGATCTGTATGCAGATGTGAACGTAAACTACACCAGTTTATTTTCACAGGATGAAGGCGGTGTACAACCCACGCCGGATAGATTGTTCTGAAGAACAAGAAATAAAAGAACGCGTCACTCAGTGTTCGTAAACATGACAAGAAATATTCCCATATTCTGTTATTCTTTGTGTCTTGGTTTGTAGGAATATTCTACCCCTTTTGAACATTTGTTTCCTTCCATCTACCGACGCATTTACGACTCGGGTGTTGGTTTGCTAGACCTTGTGGGAGTCGGACGTCAGCCTCTCGGCGTCGTGGAGGTCAGAGGTAGGTGCCCAGGCCAGCCACTCAGGGTGATGGCGACGGAGCAGAGTGCGCAACCTGCCACTTGTTTTCCACCGTGAGAGACAGTAAGATCCCGACCAGTCCACCTGTAGATTGGATTGGTTAGCGGGAAGGTTAAACATTCTCTTTCACTTGTGCTTACAAGAGATACGGTTCAGCTGGGTGACTTTACAGAGGTTGGTAGGTGCGGCATGGGAGAGGTTTGTTATGGTGAGTTTGGAGAGGTTGGAAGACTATCCTGGGTGAGTTTGGTAGGATGACTTTGGAGATGATTTGAAGGTGTGGGTTCGAGATGTTAGCGGGTTGGCTTTGGAGAGGTTTGTAGGCTGGTTTTTAAGAGTTCGACAGGGCTGGGTTAGGAGGTTGGTAAACTAGCATTGGTGAGGTTAGTAATACGTCATACTGAGGCTTGACTGGGAGAGTGTTGGACACCTGGCTGGCTGTGACATGGCTGAATAAAAGAGGTTTAGAATGTTGGCTTAGAGCAGAGGAAATTGTCGTACATGTGGGAGTTTTAGGCATAAACACATTGACATACAAAGCGAATATTAGATAATGTCCATGGCAGCCTCATCAGTAGCTTTCATGGCAGCCTCACCAGTGGCTTCCATGGCAGCCTCATCAGTAGCTTTCATGGCAGCCTCACCAGTGGCTTCCATGGCAGCCTCACCAGTGGCTTCCATGGCAGCTTCACCAGTGTGCTCTAACAAGTGAGGGAAAGGCTTCCAGCTGGACTGTGTGGTCGTGACTGGAAAACAGTGTCTGGACTGACCGACGTTGCAATACCAGCTGCAATAAAAATGACCGCAGGACCTGGTGGACACATCAAGGGATAACGAGCGCCAGAGAGGACAAAAATAATGGTCTGAATGGAAATACACGACTGGACGTGAGATTAAATGGGTCGAAGGCTTTGAAGAGGTGAATAGTACCGCTTGGCAAAGGTGAAGTATCCATGCGGGGGTAGAGGTCTAATGGAGCAGGTGCAGGAGGAAGGTTTTTCCTGGATAAAGATGTGATGAGTAACAGCCAGGCTCAAGTGTGGCCAAGTACTGGTGGTCATCATGGAAGAGGCTCGGTCATTCATCTGGTCCTGGCCAGGGCAGAGGCCTTAGAGGAAGCTGGTGCCATCTCTGTGATGGCGCCCAGCAGACCATAGAGAGACGCTTGGCCATATCTTTGGTGTTGGCCAAGCGACGGTGGCCACCAGAGAGCCCGATGAGCCTCGGCCATTTCTCAGGTGTATTTTTTTTTCACAGCGGCTGTGGGCTGAGCACTAGAAGAATGAGGAGAGTGTGAGGGATGAGTCGTGGTTGTAAGAAGTCACATGAGAACGTGAGGTAAACAAAGGAGGTGCGGGAACTGTAATGGAACATGTTTGTAAAACTAATACTCTCAGGGCTTGAGCAAGGGTGTTGATCCCTGTGAGAGGATTACCTCAGGGACTGCAGGAAGGAGTTTCAGGGGATCAGAGTGTGTAGCCCGGATTACTGGCGGTCCAGATGGCTTTGCTGATAGAAAATTAGGTATTAGTGAGTAGGGTTCAGAGGGGGAGGAACACAGCACGGCTTGCTTCATATATGGAAGAGGAGGGCAACAGCTCAAGTTAGTTAAGCTGCGAAATATGAGAGTAAAGTGTGCTAGAGAAACTGTTAGAGGAAGAGGCTTCCTCCTTATAGCAGCCTGAGTGGAGATGTAGCAACGTGAGCGGAGATATGCCAACGTGAGCAGCGATATAGCAACTTGAGCGGTGATGGTTCATCTAGGAAGTGAGTGACTGAAATCAGGTCTGGGTGAAGGTGTGTTACGGACGCTGATTATGGATATATATAGCACAAGAGGGACATGAGAAGCCCCCTCTTCTGTCATAGGAAATGACGGAAGTATTATAGATACAGTGGCATAGGGACAATGACCGAGAAGATATGATGAGGCAGCTGCCGCACTAGGAACAGCACCATTGTCGTAGGAACAGCAGGAACATGTAGCAGTAGGGACAGCAGCGTCATACAGAGCAGCAGCGCTAGGAACAGCAACTGTTTGGCATATGATGAAAACTAATCTTTATGTTTTTCTGGGATTTTCGGCTCAGGGTTGCCCTAGTTATGGGCTTCCGACCCTGTAGGTGTCACCGATCTCTGAGGTGTTATATTAGCTCATGTAACGCTGACGACTTCCTGATTTGTCTAGTGTTTACCATCATCACATTGAGTCGCTTCTTCTTGTCCTCAGTCGTATACACACCCGGACGACGCGTCCTCAGTCGTATACACACCCGGACGACGCGTCCTCAGTCGTATACACACCCGGACGACGCGTCCTCAGTCGTATACACACCCGGACGACGCTGATTGTGAGTGTTGTATACCAGTATGATCACATAATACTTAACCTTGTGAAACGATTTGGAATTCATTATCGGATTTCGTACACGTCGAACGAAATCCTACATTTCCCGCCAATTGCAGCGGGATTCCAGCTCGTGCTTTGACGGAGACGCTTGAGAGACGCACACCATTGTGTGCACATAGTTCCAGGAAGTCTTCCAGGGGAACCAAATCCTCCAGACCTTCCAGTTGGGCCACCACTACCATCACGGTACCTCTTCTGTATATTGCTATCGTGAATCATCTCACTGTGATCAAAGGAAAAAAAATTTCGTTTGTAATCCATGTTTCTAGTTTCATTTTGCTTGTGTGTTACCTGCCTAGCAAGGCAGACGCTTAAGAATTTCTAGGGTTGTACCTTCGTGTTCAAGGGTCTTACCTTTATGTTCAAGAGTCGTACCTTTGTGTTCAAGGGTCGTACCTTCGTGTTCAAGGGTCTTACTTTCGTGTTCGAGATTCGTACCTTCGTGTTCAAGGGTTGTACCATCGTGATCAAGGGCCGTACCTTCATGTTCAAGGACCGTACCTTCGTGTTCAAGGGTTGTACCATCGTGATCAAGGGCCGTACCTTCTTGTTCAAGGACCGTACCTTCTTGTTCAAGGGTCGTACCTTCGTGTTCAAGGGCCGTACCTTCGTGTTCAAGGGTCTTACCTTCGTGTTCAAGGGTCGTATAATCGTGCATAAGGATCGACCCCACCATTGCCCAGAGCAGCTCCAGCAGTAAGCTTGCAGCGTTATGTACTGGCTGCCATTCCCCATAATACCTTCCGATCTTTTTCCTCTCATTTCAGGACGCCAGTACAAGATGGGATTAGCCTAGAGCCGGGAGGGCGCACCCAGGGTTTAAGCTGCTGATAAAGAGCCTGTTTGGCCCAGACCAATCCTGTTAATTATGATACCTCCTTCTTTACTCGTACGGTGAAGCTGTCGAATTCTCTTCTTCCTTTTCTTGTCTTTCCCTCCTACTGTACTTGTCTTCACAATGGAGTCAGGTCAACGAACACCTGAGGAATCAATATGAATGCTTTTTGTATCATCTACGTTGTTATTATAACGTCTGTTGTCTCGTACCGTCAGGCAACGGCGCATCAGTTGGGTCGGGCTGTTGTGTTTGTCATCTGGTCTGCTGTTAAGAAAAATAAAAACCTTTGCAGCTGACGCTTCTCTCCGTTGATCTGTGCCGGGAAGGAGGTTGATTGATACATATGATCATTAAGATTAATGTTAACATTTATGGACCGCTGAGAACATATCATGAGAATTCTATCTAGGACACCAAGTTAATCTCTCTTATCTTCATTTGATTATCAGCAGAGCTGCTGTAACTACAGTATTTACGGATGTCATTTTTGTTTAGTCGTTGTGTAAGACGTCCATCCGTTCCTGAACAGAGGAGGTCTGTCTGTCTGTCTGTCTGTCTGTCTGTCTGTCTGTCTGTCTGTCTGTCTGTGATAACAGCATGTTACAGCTGCATTGATAGTCCACTGCTGTTACAGCAGCTACAGGCAGGGGGATAGAAAGGAGGTGGTGCAACAGAAAGTGGTAGACGAAGTGTAACAGCTTGGTGAAGCAGACAGAGGGCAGCAGAGGGACACAGGAAAGACTGTTGCGTGGTGAAACAGTTCCCTTCAGCTGGGCTGCTGACCAGGCTATGTCGGTGGCAATAATGGTGTCACACGTAGTTGGCAGGAGGACTTCTGTTGGTGACTGTGGTATTGTCTTATATGTTGGCAGGATTTCTTTTGTTGGCAGAAGTTACAAAAGACTGCGCTCTGCCTTACGAAGCGAACTCCTGTATCGTAAAGCAAGTAAATGGGGACGAAATCGTGAACCGCCAGAATAACAAACACACGGAGAAAAAACAAAGACAGCTTGTTTTTGTTGTGTGTGTGTGTTTTTGGCGGGCGTAGATTGTTGTCCCCCTCAGGCAAGTACCCGACGGTTTTTGTGGCGCGTTGTCGTCCCAAGGTTTTTATCCCAAGATTGTAATCTCTCTCTCTCTCTCTCTCTCTCTGATCTTCAGCTTCGTAAGTTCGGATTTTTTCTGTCTGGTCGTTCATTTGGGGTTTGATACGTTCCTTAACCTTCCTCTTTGTCTGAAGTATGTTGAGTGTTGCACGAGGTAAACATTACCATTCTCCACCACTTCATGTGACCCACCACGACCCATGCCATATCCTGTCTCGTCCGCTTCCTACGAGAGCCTCTTCTCCCACAGCCTCTCTCACCACATAGACTGGAACATTACACCACACTCGTCTGTCCCATCCCCTCTACACAGATCCCCATTATATGAAATTCATTACAGTAAGCCAATACCTGCACCTGACCCTCTATAATATTCTTTAGGTCGAGTTGGAGACAATATGTCGCGATAGAGGTCAGGTCAGAAATGAAACATGAAAATTGCTTAGAGATGAAGAAATAATTAGAGAAGAAAAAAAGGAATTTGAAAGTTATTGTTGAAAGTAGAAAACCAACCATTGATAAAGGATGTGGTAGTAGGTGATAGGAAAGACGTGAGAAAGCAAATAGGTCCACAGCGTAACGGTGGAGGGAAAGAGGCAGATGTGACGACGATCCGTCACCCATCAGGTGCCAGAGGCCCCACACTAACCATGTGACACAGTGGCTTGACGTCTTGAACCATGTCTTAACGTTATGAAGCGAACATTAGTTGATGCGTCGCACGGCACTGAAGTACATGCTTTCGTGAGTTAAGCTTTGCATTCAAGTGTATTATGACTAAGATATACAATGACGTCGGTCATTATCAGTTCTTTAGTCGTACGTGAGGGAATAATCTTCGACCATATGTCACCCTCCCTGGCATGTAGCGCTACTGTTGAGAACACGTGAAAGTATGACTACAAATGTCTGTTTTCTTGAGCGAGTTAGAATGTATCATCCCGTGTCTCGTGTGGACATGATGCCTCACGTGGGACCAAGTGTTGCCATGTTTCATGCACTTCGCCATACGAGCAGCTCGGAACAGTGTAGCTAATGGTGTTAGAAAGGAAGAATAAAAAGAATAGAAAGGAAATGTATGATTCTGATCCAACGTCTGGGGACACGAAACAACAGATAGAAAGATAGACAGATATCATCATTAAAGAGATAAAGTACCGTCGAACCCAAGTGGAGTACCGTGGTGTTCAAGGATTGTACCGTCGTCTTCAAGGATTGTACTGTCGTGAGTACACTTGAAACCTTCATCCAGCTCATCACGTATCTTCACCTCACTCTGTACAACTCTTTCTTCTGAACCACTTCGCCTGATTACCTGGGTAACAGACAAACGCATACTTGTCATCTTCCAAAGCATAAACATATGAAACCTGGACGAAATGGTAGAAAAACTTTCACGAACGTTAATCTGAACCTTAGAGACACTGACGTTTTTGTACTGACTGACATACACATATGTATACATCGGGAGCAGACCGTGCTATACTAACATGAACAAAGCAACTCTACCTAAAACGTATTACGGTACAATGATGGTATTAATTAGACATGTCATACTAAATAGAAATTAGTTCAATGATGATAGCATTGTCTTCACTAATGATGATAATAATAACTATCTTCCGGAACAACTCGTTACAGGTCGTTAGGTCAACTATTGTTACCCGTGTGTTGTGGGTAACAGCCAGGTTTGTCACGTTAGACACAGCGTCCTCACCTCCACTACGTAACCTTAGGTGTAAACTCAAGCTTGTTTCGTTGTTGACCTACGAAGATAAACTGTTCAGTTGTCTGTGTTATCTGAGGTTACGGGACCGAGGTGTGCTCACCAAGATCATTCATAACCTTAACGAAATTCAGTCTTTTTGTTCATATTTTACGAAAGATAATTGAAAATGTACATTAAAAGCTCTTTGACTCATCTCTTTGATATAACACGTATTAAATATTGTATTTTTGGCGTGTGTTATGATGAAGCATGAAGGGGACGTGTTCTGTACAACCTTTGAACTTTAAAACAAATGAAGTAGGCTTTTTGTGCTTCCTATTCATGTCTGTTGTATTTGTGATACTACAGTACTACAAAAGATGTATTTGTATACGTTCTACAAAGGTTTCCACATTTTATTTCAATCAGTTTTGTTAAAAAAAGAATAAAAAAGTAATTCCGGTGGTGGTAGAGTGTGTGTGTGTATGTGTGTGTGTGTGTGTGTGTGTGTGTGTGTGTGTGTGTGTGTGTGTAAGTGTGTGTGTGTGTGTGTGTGTGTGTGTGTGTGTGTGTGTACAGTATACAGCAATGTAGCATGTGTATACTGTGTCCAGTATACGTTGTGTATATTGCAACAGTTGTGGTGTGAGGCCAGCAAGTGTCTTCAGCCTTCAGTACAGCCACGGAAACCAACGACTTGCATCCTGGCTTCTTGCCAATGTTCACATTCTGATGAAACAGGTTCCACTCTGTTGACACACCGTTTGTAATGTTTCTACCCTGGTTTCATTCTGTCTAAATAGTCTGTACTCTTCATCCACCACTTCCACTCTGTTGTTAGTCAGTCTTTGTGCTCATGGTGGCTAAGGTGAGACCTGGTCCTGTTGGAGAAGGAGGACACCCACTCCCACCATCACTATTGTGATGGAGAAGGGGGACACCCACTCCTACCATCACTACTGTGTTGGAGAAGGGGGACACCCACTCCCACCATCACTACTGTGTTGGAGATACTGACTGACCAGCTCACCATCGCCACCATAATGCTGGTGAACAACTTAACATCATTAATATTGTGGTAGAGAATCTTCCAGACTGTCACCATAATTACCATTGTGATGGAGGGACCCTCATACCTCCAGCTTGGACTGGACGCAAATATCATCCCTGTAGAGACGTTTGGTTATTGGTGAGACGCTGTTGTTACAACCACCACCGACTCCACAACCAGGAGTCTGGTCATGTGAAGACCTGGTGTGTGACCCGTGGCAGCCCAGAAAGACGCATGACCTCTGTCCCTCTCAACTTCGTTGACCTCATCAAATGTTTTTGACCTAGTCTCCCGTGCCGTACTGGGCAACACCGCTACCAACGTTGGGCCACATGGTTAAGAGACGAAGCAACACAAGCGTAACACAAATAGCTCACACACACACACACACACACACACTCTCTCTCTCTCTCTCTCTCTCTCTCTCTCTCTCTCTCTCTCTCTCTCTCTCTCTCTCTCTCTCTCTCTCTCTCTCTCTCTCTCTCTCTCTCTCTCTCTCTCTCTCTCTCTCTCTCTCGCCACAATATTCAGACTAATTACCGCCCTTCATTTTCTTCTAGACGAACATTCAAGCGGAGGAAGGCATTTAACAGAGCAGTAGCTATCAGGGAAAGGACACTAATTTCACTCTACAATCAACCTTAACAAGTAGGAAATTACCGCCAGGAGTGGACTGTCCTTCCCCACAATCACCTCGTTTAGGCTGTACGACCTCAGAACGAACTATGTGGAACAACTATTGACACCTGGCGATCATAACCACACCCTCATACCACAGTGCAACACAAACCTCCAGCATGGAACACATGTCGTGTGTGTTGCATCTGGGTGTTGATGGCCCCGTCTCAACCCCTCATGGCAAGGCAACACTCCTCCTGAAACGTACATATGTAAAACTTGCTTTTGTTTTACTATGCCGTGTATGTACAATACCTTCGGGGCTGAGTGAGAGGTGTGTATGTATCATCTTCAGCTCAGGAGTCATTATCTTGAGAAATAATCTTGGTGTTGTCCAGGATGTCTCTCCAGTGTATCCTGCAGTGCAAGGCTGCGCGATTTTCGGTAGCAGGGAAATGTGAAATCCTTGGGAATGAAAAGTTCTTTGACGAAATTGTACTCCCACTGATACAACCTCACCAAAGGTGACTTATCTTTGATGTTAGAGCCAGTTGAACTTAATTAAAATATGTTTCAGTAAGTTGTTTACTTATAGAGGTTAAAAACGAAGACTAAACGCAGCAATTTCGCTCCAGAGCATCAAGAAACACTGTAGACGTGTCCTCCTTGCTAATGAGGTAATTATCTTGCGTCTGGAAATATTGTAGATAGTGGTAATTAGGATTTGTGATGCGTTTGTATGTTTATTCTGTTTTGCGAAAAGTGAAGGAACGTTTTTCCTAAGGACATGACGAGGAAAGAATTGAAAATGAATTCTTTCGTAATGTTGTGTTTTTGTTGTTTGTAATGGAAGGACTGAGTTATGAAGGGTTGTATTAATCTCAGCACGAAATGGTAGGGAGATGCTGGGGGTGGGTGATGCTCACCCCAGATTAACACATCAGGAGGCTTCCTTCACGCCCCAGTACAGCCCAGCACCCCATGGGGCGACCCTCATGCCCCAGTACAGCCCAGCACCCCGTGGGGCGACCCTCATGCCCCAGTACAGCCCAGCACCCCGTGGGGCGACCCTCATGCCCCAGTACACCCCAGCACCCCGTGGGGCGACCCTCATGCCCCAGTACAGCCCAGCACCCCGTGGGGCGACCCTCATGCCCCAGTACCCCCTAGGTAGATAGTAGGTGTAATTCAGCCATCGTCGAAGGAGGTTTGGTATCGGTAGTACCCGCCTGGGTATCTAGAGGGCTAATGACGGCTGCGCAGTGAGCCATCACTTCAGTGGCTGTCAAGTACCACTCGCCCAGCCGAGGTAGCTGTTTCTTTTCTTTCCTTCTCATTCACACGAGCAAACAATCTCTCCCTCTCGTAGGTCACACGTGACAACACGAAACTCACAAGATTCGTGCTTCGTAACTCTGTATTCTCTCTGCGGTCAGCACTACGAACCAGCCCAGCCTTTCCTCAAGTTCTCGTCGCCAGTGTTACGTAAGCCGCCTCAGTCTCACTCCAACGCCATACAGTGTATGGAGGCGGCGTCTCACAACACAGGGTACAACATGAAACACGAGAAGCTAAAAGGAAAAAGACATGGAAGAAGATAGAACAAAATATAAATGGAACTTCTTTTACTGTTTCACAAGCCGTAATTAATCTGGAATATCATACGGTGATTATGTCTCATTAATGTGAGGATTATGTCAGTGGCGGCTGGTAATTAGTGTAAAGATAAATGTTGATACATACACACACACACACACACAAACACAGACACAGACACACACACACACACACACACACACACAGACACAGACACACACACACACACACACACACACACACACAAACACACACACACACACACACACACACACACACACACACACACACACACACACATACACACACACACGTATCAAGGTACGATCCTTAAACTCGATGGTATGACCCTTAGATATAATGGTACAACAATCCTTTTCAGTACGGTGACCTGATCTTTATTTGACCCTTAAGGGCGTCGTCCTGGGAGGTCTTACCATCGTGTTCCATAGTTAGCTCTGCCAAACTACCACCAGTACTTATCATTAACAACCTTACCATCGAGTTCCATAGTTAGCTCTGCCAAACTACCACCAGTACTTATCATTAACAACCTTACCATCGTGTTCCATGATTAGGTCTGCCAAACTACCACCAGTTCTTATCATTAACAACCCTCCAGCCAGCAAGAGCGACCTCTGTGATGTTGCTCATTCCTTCGTACCACTAAGCTGGTGAAATCTTCCCTCTCAAGCTTCTTATGAGGCCGGCTTAAGCGGCTTCAGCTTATTACATTCCTCCGGGCAACTTGGAGTAATGCTGAGGTGTTTTCGTAACAGATAAATACATCCTCAGACATACACACGTGACTACCTCTCTTAGAACGCCGGTACGACCCTTAGCCATAAGGTTACGACCCGTGAGTACGTCTGCCTGACCCTTAAGAACAAGGGTTCGACCCGTAAGAACGACCCTTGAACGTGATAGTGCGGCTCAAGAGCATATCGGTCAGAGGCTAGACCACCGTCTTCAATGGTTCATACCGTCGTGCTCAAGGGTCGTTGGTGTCGTACTGTCGTCCTCAATGGTCGTGCCAGTGTGCTCAAGGTCGTGGCGTCGTACTGTCGTCCTCAAGCCACACTCAAATGGTCAGAGTATTTCATTTGTTGACTTTTACGTAAGTTGAGTAGCATTAGATCCCGGGTGTTGGCTGGACGCCCTGGTGTGTGTGTGTATATATATATATATATATATATATATATATATATATATATATATATATATATATATATATATATATATATATATATATATATATGTATAATCCTTCGTGTGGTGAACAGTACCACGTGATGGATCTGATTCCCGAAACCCAATATATATGATATTGAAAAACAAATATCAAGCCGTAAGTCCCAGACTTCAAATTCGTTAATACTTTTTTTGAAGATATTGGGTGGCAGTTCCATTGATTTTATGGCAGTCAGATGATGGTGTCTGTATTATCAATAGAACAGAGTTACAGTGACAGGTTACAGGCTATACATTTCTCTACCACTGAATAGAGAAGAATCTAGAAACATTACTAAATGGTTCTAAGTCATCACTGAGGCATCAGGTCATCGCACACACTGGGTTGCACGAGAGGTTGCAACAGTCCAGCTAAGTGTAGCCACCGTAAGCAAGTCTTGCACACATGTAACTACATGTAAATATTTGCATCGCGAGGTCTTGAGGGCAGAGCCACTTGGCAGCAAGCAACACGTGTTGATAGTGAGGCCAGCCAGGGGTCGTGAACACTGTGGACAAGTTAAGTTTGAACTATACTCAATCATCACTTGGGGTATGTAACCTGACGCTGGTACCTCGTCCTTAGAGAATCCGTTTCCCATTTTCCTCGCTGCCTTAGAGGTTAAGCCGTTGTAAATTAAGGGATTGAACCCAACAGAAACTGGGGACCAAGGTGGGTATAGGTATTGGCCATCAGTAAGCCAAGCCAGCACCCAGAATGTGCTGGGAATCCTGAGGCAAAGAACACATGGGATGATCCTTGGTCCACCATCAAGTATGATATCATGGTAAACGACACTTCAAGAAAAATTTATATTATATATTATTGTTTCGTTATAAGAATCCTGCCAGTTTGTTATGCATAGTTTTCATCTTCCTGGTAGTGTTCTCAAGGAGTCGATATCTTCCGAAAATGTCTTAAAGTTTCAGATGATCCAGAATTAGTCAGATGATGTTGATAGTTGACTGGTACTTTTAGTAAGGCTTACAACAGCTTTGTCTGTCACAACAACTTGTGAAATCTTGGTCTTTACAACGTCCCCAGCGTTGAAAAATCTATGTATCCCACTCAAGTACCAAATGACTGAGTGTCTAGACGTATTCAGAGGAGAGGTCACGAACCCTTATTCTTGCCATCCCATGTGGAGGACATATATATGTATGTTTGGAAGTCAATATTCTAGTTCCTCTACAAATAGCCTAATTGTATGTGTGTTTGTCTGTATGTGTAAGACAACTGCGTCTGATTAGTTTCATAGTTTCTCTGTCTACTTATAACAGTTGTACCATCTTCAGCTCTCGTGTTACCTTGTTATATGTTCAAGAGTTATTGTGCCAAGTTCACTTGAGAAACTAGCTTCCTGACTACATCTCATATGTTTGATAGCACTTTGACAAATCCCATGTTATATCTAAATTAATTTTCTCTAGTATATGTATATAATCCTCTGTGAGGTCCGTTCTAATATCAGACAATTTACTTTACGTATATATATATATTTTATATATATATATATATATATATATATATATATATATATATATATATATATATATATATATAAAAACCACTGGCTGGCTATCTCTATCGAAAATATATATTTGTTATGTGAGATTATCTATATTTCCTTCTCAAGCATCGTGACCTGATTATTATTACAATATCGCTCGAAAAACTCTACGGGGTTCGTCCACCGCGTTTCACTTACTACGATTAATATACCAGATGTTTCCAGTGTGTCGGGGACACGTGCGTTCCCCTCTGAGTATACCTGTGCCTGATTCAACAACTACAGGTCTGCAAGTTTCAGAATCAATCGTTGAGGTAATGACTGTGAGTAGTGGAGAACCACCACGAGTTATGCTGGTGCAACATGCTGCAACATCCACCCTCACCCTGTGCAACACTCTCTCCCTCCTATACGATATTAGTTTCTTCCAATGAAAGTATAACTTGATCACCCTTTTACCCAGCTCCCATCACTCCGTCAACACTCTGGAAAAACTGAGATTTGATTCGGTGTTTTTTAAGACCTTTGCTTCAGCTGGTCTGGTTTGTGTAACACACATCCTGGGTCCACCACAG
>NC_092287.1:1370324-1375324 GCF_036320965.1 Panulirus ornatus
GAAAAAAACTATCTGTTTTCGATGTATATATTTACAAAACAATAAATGAAGCGTTGCCAACGTGGACCCGGCTACCAGCAGGACAAACAAACATAAAATAATTATATTCTTATCAAACATTCTCGTCCACATGAATCCCGCCATACATTTTGAAATTATCTATCTATGTATCTATGTATCTATGTATATATATATATATATATATATATATATATATATATATATATATATATGTATATATATATATTCTTTCTTTCTTTTCTTTTACACTATTCGCCATTTCCCGCGTTAGCGAGGTAGCGTTAAGAACAGAGGACTGGGCCTTTTTTGGAATATCCTCACCTGGCCCCCTCTGTTCCTTCTTTTGGGAAAAAAAAAATACAGCTAAAACTGTATTTTGAAACAAAAAAATATATATTTATCAGCCAACAGTTCAGCGAGATATTTTAAAAGAACACAATAAGAAACGCTAGGATGAAAACGGGGCGGGGGTGGGGCACTAATGTTTACAAGTATTGTTGACGACTACACGGCTGTCAGACGTAAAATGATTAAAAAAAAAAAAAAGACATGAAAACATCGGTCTGGGTAACTAAATCTTCCAGCAGACTTATCTTAAAGCTCTGCTCTAAGTACATTACACTCACGCCATCATAGCAAGCTTCATACCAGCCCAAACTTTACTTCTTTGTGTGTGCATTCAGAAATATGTGGTGAACTGCGACAGCTGTGTGTGTGTGTGTGTGTGTGTGTGTGTGTGTGTGTGTGTGTGTGTGTGTGTGTGTGTTCAAGCACGAGTCTCGCGAAAGATAATATAACTTTTTTCTTTTATATTTTCCTATGAAGGAGTCTGCTGACCTAACTCTCGCTGTAACAGGATTACATGAGCGAATATAGCAATGGTCAGAGGTCATTGGAGGTCAAATATATCCTGTTTTATCAAATCTCGTGTTGTTAACGAAACTGGTTTTGTTGCTACGAGATAACGTATGTTGAAGAATGTCAATCATTGTTGCAAAATGTCAAGATGAACTTATTCATCCTGAGTATCTTCACTGTATGTGTTGTAATCAATAAGTGAGCAAATTATCATTAATGAATTATTTACTAGAGTATTGGTTACTTGTTCTGTTCTCAAGGATCATTATGTCCAACATCCTGGATTCATCGCTGGTTCCTATGTCTTCACACTCTCATACATCATTCACTTTATGTAATATGGATTATACAACACGTACAAACCTTGATCAATAACAAGTTATCTTTTGCTTGTTTGTGTCTTACGTGTGTTTCCTCCTGTATTATAGCATTCATGTCCGTCCTGGTCCTGGCCTGGACATCAGCTGGTCACACACACACACACACACACACACACACACACACACACACTGGTCAATACCTGACCCCCAAAACTACCATCATTAACCTGACGTTCTGGCCTTCATAAATTATCGTCAAAGTTATAATTACTTTAATTACATTCAACGATTCTCTACTTACGTCGGCATATTTTCTTTTCTGTTACTTTTTTAATCAAAGTTTATTACCTTTCTACCACCAGGGGAGGGGGGGGTGGTCTGTAACAGATTTAATCCTGTGTGTGTGTGTGTGTGTGTGTGTGTGTGTGTGTGTGTGTGTGTGTGTGTGTGTGTGTGTGTGTGTGTGTGTGTGTGTGTGTGTGGCGCGCGCGCTTAAGACTGCGATGAAAAACAGAACTAGTTCCTACGGTTGTGCACTTTCTTCAGACATCGGCCCTCGCCCACCCCCCCAACACACACACACACACACACACACACACACACACACACACACACACATTGCCAGAAACATTGTCCCCGCCAGTGCAGGACCCTCTCTCCCGTTACAGCAGCGTCCGGTAGCACCACACGTTCCTCTGACCACCATATACTACCCAGTGGAGCTCCTCTCTCATTTTCTGTTGGTCACTAATTCTCATCTCCACTTTTTCCACGTCGCAATTATATTTATTTTTCGCGTTTTGTGTTATGTTATTTCTTTCTACATTTCATATCCTGTTGTATTTCTTAATAATTTTCTTTTGGCGTCCCTGCATACATTATCCCTAATCTTATTTTTTCATAATTCATATCTGAGCTGTTACATATGATACACGTACCTCCCGTGTATCATACAGACCAGTAAGTGGAGCGGGGTTGGAGGGGGGGGGGGGGTGAAGGATACCTTCCCCTCCTGTGTTATGACATTCTGAAGGCAGAAACATCAGAGACAGTGAACACAGCGAGGCGTTGTCCTGGGAGAGAGAGAGAGAGAGAGAGAGAGAGAGAGAGAGAGAGAGAGAGAGAGAGAGAGAGAGAGAGAGAGAGAGAGAGAGAACACGATCATTCTAGATAATAAAGAGTAACATGGAACTGTAAACATAATCTGACACTATAGATTATACAATAGAAAAAAAAATAAATATACATAAATACAGAATATACGAACGAGGAGAAGGTAGAATGTGGAACACAACTTACCCAGAGCTTCTGATAGATAAGACAATAGACCTCTGGGATTTTGATCCCATGAATCTAACTTACTCGCACTAGTCTCTGTATCCTCACTACACACAACACACCCTCCACCCTCCAAGAACAGCCCCCCCCCCCTCACCCCATACTCCTCCCTCCCACGACCCGTCCCTGCGTTCAACAATTAATGCAGATAATCATAGAAATATCATGGCCTTTATGTGAACCTCGAACCAACACGAAAAAATCAACACATCTTTTAACACTGTACAATTCAGCTGTAGTAACGACATTTGGCTTAATAATCAATCAGGTCTGGGTAGCCATAAAAAAACAACAACACACACACACACACACACACACACACACACACACACACACACACACACACACACACACACACACACACACACACATATATATACATACTGTCAACATAACATTTGACAACTGTGAATGCTTAATGACTGTTTACAACATTTGGCTTAATGAGCATCCAGTAATTGCTAGTTAGTGCACCCAATAACAACATACATACTGCCTCCCAATAGTGTACCATTATAGAAAAAAAATTACATATATATCACTTAAAATGCATTAAATCCAAGATTATTTGCTATATCTTATGCTGATCTAAAGAGTGTCGCTTGCTTAGAACATGTTGCTTGAATAGGCAATGTTCTTCGCTTGGAAAAAATAATTCTAGTTTGCCTACGTCGGGGACAGAGTCTGCAGGGGATAGAGTGAACTGGAGCGATGTGGTATACAGGGGTCAACGTGCTCTCAATGGGCTGAAGCAGAGGATGTGATGCGGTCAGCAGAAACCACGAGGTCTGTGGGGCCAGGTTGTGGAAGGGGGGAGGGGGGGCTCTGATTTTGGTACCGGAATATATATATATATATATATATATATATATATATATATATATATATATATATATATATATATATATATATACTCTAGCCCAAGCCAGGTACCCAGTTATCGACCAACATCAAGGGAAGGATGAACAGCTGTGTAGGCTGTGGGTTGTCTGCCGCGCCCAGAATTCGAAGCCGTTGCGGGCCTGTGCATGGATCTTGGCCAGCAGCGCGGACCGCCAATCAACCTCGCCACTACAGACACCGTCATTACCTGTGTCATTACCACACCGTGATGAGCCTACACACCTGGCTCAGCCAACAGCACGGTTCCTCGCCACCAACATTACAATTCTAAGTCAAATTAAAACTTCGTAGTTTTACGCAAGAACACTGCGGAGGTTGGGGAACATGAAGCAAGGTATAAATCACTTCAATACACCGTAAGATTACGCAATTCTTAGAATTACGCGTATTTTCTTGACGTAATAATGCTTCCCGACATGTGAATCATGCAGCTTGCTTTAACATTTAATGCCAGGAGCCTCACTGCCAGAGGTCATATAAACCAGCGAGATTGAAGGTTTATTGTGTACCGCAACGAAAACCCAACACGAAGGCAACGAACATATTTAGTCGACTCGAAGTGAATGAAGAATTCCGAGTGTACGATGAAAAATGCATACATGATATCATAATCATAATGCATGTATGACGTCATAATAAACGGAGATACCGAATTACGTCATTATTTGAATGATGGTGAATGAAAAATACTCGAGATTAATCTTTGGATCTGTTAAGCAACTGGCAGACTTGGAATCGCAACACAATGTTCCATCAGGTTAAAATTGATGATTGATCCACTCATCTCTCCAACCCCTGATACTACTAAATCTACAGTAATGTTAAATATATCCTAACCTATCGTAATCCAACATAGATTTAATTTCTACTTTTTCATTTCATTCAAATAACGGACTAATATTGTCCGCAATACACCGGAGTAATGGAAATTCCCGTGGGCTGATGATGGAAGCTAGGCTTCCACTCGCAACCACTCAGCATACCTACCTTATCACTGCCTGTAATTACATGTATTGATTGTGACTCTCCTACCTCACTAACGCTGCTTTTTTTTTTTTTCTTTAGGTTTAGGAAAACTAATATAGCTATACAACATTTCTCATTTTCTCTACCTGTTAAATAAACCATGTTATCTCAATATCCAGGAAGAACGAACATCCCCCAGTCTATTCTCTCATCCATTGTTCTTGTAATGTGAAATGTTAGACGTCTTGATGAGGAAGGCTGCTGAACTAGCAGACCACAATACTCACACCCCATTTTCCTTACATCGTGACACTACTTCAGTCACTAACGAGGATGAACCAGCCACAAAGCAGAATGCAAATTACCACCGCTTATCTTCATGTAATATTAAAGTTAGGATACCCTAGGCACTCAGATTATCTTAATCAATTATTACTTAGCAACTTTAGTCTACTGCTGTTCTCATGTTTTATTTCATAATCCTATTTTGTAATTTTTGGTGACAGGACTTAGTTCCGGAAAAGTATACAGGTTCTTCCTTGTGTAAACTCAAATTTATTTAATACTATCATAAGTTGGGGCATAATAAAGCTC
>NC_092287.1:1380324-1435324 GCF_036320965.1 Panulirus ornatus
CTTATTTTATAATAATCCCTCGTTCACGTCTGCTTTACCTCCTCCTCCTCCTCGTCTTCTGCTACACGACTCATGAGAACGTGATGTTATTTCCGGTGTGTGTGTGTGTGTGTGTGTGTGTGTGTGTGTGTGTGTGTGTGTGTGTGTCGGTGGCCTGGTCATCAAAACGGGTCGGTTGGGCGTCGGGAGGGTATTGAGGTGTCGGGTGCAGCAGGGTGTAGGGCTGAGCCACGCCTCACATTGCCTCTTGATTACCCGCCACTCCACAATCACTGGCCAGACTCACCCTACCCACATTTCTCATTAGTCCCCTTTTGAAGCGCCAGTCTGGGTAGGATTTTCCCCCCTCAACATGTTCATAATTTTCTAGCCTGGATCCTGGGAAATCTCTCAGTACACCTTATATAAACACAGGCACATACTCGACACCAAAGACGTCAGAGAAGGTGTCATACACCTTCTCCTACGAGATAAGACGCCATTATATCTATAGTTTGTAAAATACGTGAAAATATAAAAACATTTGTATCTACGGCAAGTCTAGCCCATCGGAAGTACGATTCTTGAATCAGGAGTCTTGTGGTGTGGCCGAGCAACAACACACCTTCCCTCGCACCATACCGGACCCCTGCCTACAACCCTGCACACCTTACCCTACAACCCTGCACACCTTACCCTACAACATTACGTACCAAATTTTGTTCGTTCTGATGTTTACTTTCGTATGTGTACAGTACCAGCGAGTCACCAAATATGCAAACCTAAAATCGGTTTTCATATTCAGTCTCAAACAAGACGTGTTCCGCTGTGTTTCTCAAACCCTCCAGGCATGACGTGATGGATAAGGGGGGATAGAACCCTTCTTACGCCCGCGCACGGCTCTGGCAGCCAGCAAGGGTGGACGGCCCATCAACGCTAATGGGGATTTAAGACTTTATGGCGTTTGGCTCATTAGGTTCAGAGTAGCAACAGCTGGTAAATCGCAACTCTCTCTCTCTCTCTCTCTCTCTCTCTCTCTCTCTCTCTCTCTCTCTCTCTACTCCCCCATTAGCATACGACTCGAATGTCATCCTCCACGACAAAGAAGTTCCCCACCTCCCACAGGACTGCCAGTTGACCTCATTCACTTGCTCACATCAAGATCAGCGGCGGCGGCAGCAGCCAGCCAACACTCCAACAAGACTCAACATCCGGGCAGGTGCCTCACACAAGACCTCCCGAGATGATCTTGTCAACACTTCACATATCCTCCCGCGCCACACACACACACACACACACACACACACGACAGAGAAAATATACTACATTAGAAAAACATGAGGGGGGGTTTTCCCCCTTGTGGTGAGGACGAGTGGAGGGTTCGCATCCCCGGGATCGCCCCAGAGATCATACATAATGTTTTATTTGGCTATGTTCCAAGAGGCTCTCTGGGTTTGTGTCACAGCCTACCTCGACCAGTTCCCCTGGCTCTGTGAGCACACAACACCTACCTCGACCAGTTCCCCTGGCTCTGTGAGCACACAACACCTACCTCGACCAGTTCCCCTGGCTCTGTGAGCACACAACACCTACCTCGACCAGTCGCCCTGGCTCTGTGAGCACACAACACCTACCTCGACCAGTTCCCCTGGCTCTGTGAGCACACAACACCTACCTCGACCAGTCGCCCTGGCTCTGTGAGCACACAACACCTACCTCAACCAGTCGCCCTGGCTCTGTGAGCACACAACACCTACCTCGACCAGTCCTCCTGATGAACCTACCTCTTGGATCCCACTGTGAAAAACCTAGAAAAATCATTCTTTAAAACCAAATGTAACAAAAACATTAACGTAATATTTACACACAGATCATCTTTTTTCACTCCAAAATTATATCTTGACTCCGACCGGATCTCCACTCGTACGTAATTCAGAGAATAAGCTCGTCTAAATTTCGCCTGATTAATAATTCAATGAGATACAAAATGGTTCATACAAGCTCACTCATGATACAGTGTTACCATGAGGAAGGTGGATCATGAGGCGGTGGCTGTAAACTGATTTACGGCTTCCACTGCATGAGGAGGAAGGTGGATCGGCGCTGATCCATCTGAAATGTATGTACCCCACAGGATCAAAAGCTGGGTGGATCAGAGGCGATCCACCGCTCCAGGGGATTACAAGCCCACGCCCAAGGAGAGGGAACCTGTCCCTGAGGGGAACTGGTTAATATGTCAAGGATACGACATGGGAGGGGAGGGGGGCGGGGGGGAGAGGGGGGGTGAGAGTAGACCAGCCATAGGGAAAGGAGAGGTAGGGGGAGGGGGAGGGGAGGGGGAGGGGAAGACCCACTCTCACTCCACCTCCCCCAGTTATGGGCATGTTAGTGAGGGAGGAACGCCGTCAGCTTCAGTGATTCATATCACAAAATAAAGCCATGATCATGATTCCTTGTGAGTGAGTCTGTCGTGTCTACTGGAGGTTAGCTCCCCCCCCCCCTCCATCTGTCTCCCCAAGATGGGGTGCTGCACCCACATCTGGGATGGCTCCCCTTCCATCTCTCAGCTCGTCTCTCTCTCTCTCTCTCTCTCTCTCTCTCTCTCTCTCTCTCTCTCTCTCTCTCTCTCTCTCTCTCTCTCTCTCTCTCCTCTCTCTCTCTCTCTCTCTCTCTCTCTCTCTCTCTCTCTCTCTCTCTCTCTCTCTCTCTCCCTCTCTCTTCTAAAGCTATCATTTCGGCAACAGCTCTCGTCAGCTGGCTACGTGGATTCCATGTTCTCAGACTTAGACCTGAGGCAGGCCACTGGCTTCTCCTTCCCGTGTCTTCTCAGTGGACACCGGCCACACGAGGATGGACCGTTATGATAATACCTTTCCATTCCCATCAGTAAAGCTGTAGAATTCTCTCCCATCTTACGTCTTTCCCTCATCCTATAGCCTTCCCGTCTTCCGATGGGAAGGCTCGTCTACCAAACGACTCAATTCAGGTCAATCCTCGCTGTACTGATCTCTCCTTTCTGCTTTTTCTTGAACTTTCTTTTAACTTTTGATCAATTAAGTAATGAAAGGGTAAGAGAGAGATGTGTGGTAATAAAAAGAGTGTGGTTGAGAGAGAAGAAGAGGGTGTTTTGAAATGGTTTGGGCACATGGAGAGAATGAGTGAGGAAAGATTGACCAAGAGGATATATGTGTCGGAGGTGGAGGGAATGAGAAGTGGGAGTGAAAAAGAATTTGAGCGATCGGGGCCTGAACATACAGGAGGGTGAAAGGCGTGCAAGGAATAGAGTGAATTGAAACGATGTAGTATACCGGGGTCGACGTGCTGTCTATGGATTGAACCAGGGCATGTGAAGCGTCTGGGGTAAACCATAGAAAGTTTTATGAGGTCTAGATATGGAAAGGGAGCTGTGGTTTCGGTGCATTACACATGACAGCTAGAGACTGTGTGTGAACGAATATGGCCTTTGTTGTCTTTTCCTAGCGATACCTCGCGCGTGTGCGGGGGGAGGGGGTTGTCATTTCATGCATGTATATGTGCGTGTGTAGACGTGTATGTATACACATGTGTATGTGTGTGGGTTGGGCCATTCTTTCGTCTGTTTTCTTGCGCTACCTCGCTAACGCGGAAGACAGCGACAAAGTATAATGAGAAAATATAATATATATATACATATATATATATATATATATATATATATATATATATATATATATATATATATATATATAAAGAGAGAGAGAGAGAGAGAGAGAGAGAGAGAGAGAGAGAGAGAGAGAGAGAGAGAGAGAGAGAGAGAGAGAGAGACTTCCTTGTTTATTCTACGGAATCACTTTATTCGGGTATAATACTGCGCAGGGAAATCAAATTTATGCATCAGTCTATATGCAAATAAGAGTTTCTTCAGTACTCTTCCTCACATAAAGCTGTGCATCTGCCCCTTAAACTATGCCAAAGTTGCCCATCTGTCCCCCGTCAACCGTGCTAAGGTTCCCCTCCACCCACGTCAACCGTGTTAATGTTATCAATCCCCCCATCAACCGTTCTATGGTCAACAATCCCCCCATCAACCGTTCTATGGTCAACAATCCCCCCATCAACCGTTCTATGGTCAACAATCCCCCCATCAACCGTTCTATGGTCAACAATCCCCCCATCAACCGTTCTATGGTCAACAATCTCCCCCATCAACCGTTCTATGGTCAACAATCTCCCCCATCAACCGTTCTATGGTCAACAATCCCCCCATCAACCGTGTTAAGGTACCCTACCTCCCCCTGTCAACAGTGTTAAGGTTATATACTCCATACTTCCCAGTGTTCCCTGTTGTCCGTCATCGTGAGAGAGAGAGAGAGAGAGAGAGAGAGAGAGAGAGAGAGAGAGAGAGAGAGAGAGAGAGAGAGAGAGAGAGAGAGAGAGAGAGAGAGAGAGAGGAGAGAGACGTACCTACAATGAGGTTCTACATTCAGACGGGACAGGCACCTGTCATCAACATCCAGACAAACATGACCACCGCCATACAGCTCTGTGATGACCCGCCAATAAGCACGTAGACCGACGCCGTTTTAGGACAGGAGGAACACGTCACTGACCCGCCACAAGCTACCGAGTCCACCATTTCTGGACAGGAAGAACATGTCACGGACCAACACGTTCCTGGGTTACGAAGGTCAGAGGTAAACATGTTTACCAAATGGCGTCCTAGCTTCGTCTCTTCGATATATATCAACTGACTGTTATATTTCTCTCTTGTCTCCCCTGATGATGTGATTATTACACGAAACTGCACTTGGGAACTTATCGTGTTTCAGTTTCCCCGTGGACTCATGGGAATATCTTGATCATGCGCAAAATTGTGATCCTTTCCAATATATATATATATATATATATATATATATATATATATATATATATATATATATATATATATATATATATATATATATATATGTAAGTGTGTGTGTGTGTGTGTGTGTGTGTGTGTGTGTGTTTGTGTCTGTGTGTGGCAGGGTGGCTACGAAAATGTATGAAGGCAGCAAGTATGAATATGTACATGTGTATATACGTATATGTCTGTATGTATATGTATGTATATGTGCGTGAGAGGGCGTTTATGTATATGCACGTGTATGTGGGTGGGTTAGGCCATTCTTTCGTCTGTTTTCTTACGCTACCTCGCTAACGCGGGAGACAGCAACTAAGTATAGATTGGGGTGCCTAAATGTGTGTGGATGTAACCAAGATGTGAAAAAAGGGAGAGATAGGTAGTATGTTTGAGGAAAGGAACCTGGATGTTTTTGGCCCTGAGTGAAACGAAACTCAAGAGTAAAGGGGAAGAGTGGTTTGGGAATGTCTTGGGAGTAAAGTCAGGGGTTAGTGAGAAGACAAGAGCAAGGGAAGGAGTAGCAATACTCCTGAAACAGGAGTTGTGGGAGTATGTGATAGAATGTAAGAAAGTAAATTCTCGATTAATATGGGTAAAACTGAAAGTTGATGGAGAGAGATGGGTGATTATTGGTGCATATGCACCTGGGCATGAGAAGAAAGATCATGAGAGGCAAGTGTTATGGGAGCAGCTGAATGAGTGTGTTAGTGGTTTTGATGCACGAGACCGGGTTATAGTGATGGGTGATTTGAATGCAAAGGTGAGTAATGTGGCAGTTGAGGGAATAATTGGTATACATGGGGTGTTCAGTGTTGTAAATGGAAATGGTGAAGAGCTTGTAGATTTATGTGCTGAAAAAGGACTGATGATTGGGAATACCTGGTTTAAAAAGCGAGATATACATAAGTATACTTATGTAAGTAGGAGAGATGGCCAGAGAGCGTTATTGGATTACGTGTTAATTGACAGGCGCGCGAAAGAGAGACTTTTGGATGTTAATGTGCTGAGAGGTGCAACTGGAGGGATGTCTGATCATTATCTTGTGGAGGCTAAGGTGAAGATTTGTATGGGTTTTCAGAAAAGAAGAGTAAATGTTGGGGTGAAGAGGGTGGTGAGAGTAAGTGAGCTTGGGAAGGAGACTTGTGTGAGGAAGTACCAGGAGAGACTGAGTACAGAATGGAAAAAGGTGAGAACAATGGAAGTAAGGGGAGTGGGGGAGGAATGGGATGTATTTAGGGAATCAGTGATGGATTGCGCAAAAGATGCTTGTGGCATGAGAAGAGTGGGAGGTGGGTTGATTAGAAAGGGTAGTGAGTGGTGGGATGAAGAAGTAGAGTATTAGTGAAAGAGAAGAGAGAGGCATTTGGACGATTTTTGCAGGGAAAAAATGAAATTGAGTGGGAGATGTATAAAAGAAAGAGACAGGATGTCAAGAGAAAGGTGCAAGAGGTGAAAAAAAGGGCAAATGAGAGTTGGGGTGAGAGACTATCAGTAAATTTTAGGGAGAATAAAAAGATGTTCTGGAAGGAGGTAACTAAAGTGCGTAAGACAAGGGAGCAAATGGGAACTTCAGTGAAGGGCGCAAATGGGGAGGTGATAACAAGTAGTGGTGATGTGAGAAGGAGATGGAGTGAGTATTTTGAAGGTTTGTTGAATGTGTTTGATGATAGAGTGGCAGATATAGGGTGTTTTGGTCGAAGTGGTGTGCAAAGTGAGAGGGTTAGGGAAGATGATTTGGTAAACAGAGAAGAGGTAGTAAAAGCTTTGCGGAAGATGAAAGCCGGCAAGGCAGCAGGTTTGGATGGTATTGCAGTGGAATTTATTAAAAAAGGGGGTGACTGTATTGTTGACTGGTTGGTAAGGTTATTTAATGTATGTATGACTCATGGTGAGGTGCCTGAGGATTGGCGGAATGCGTGCATAGTGCCATTGTACAAAGGCAAAGGGGATAAGAGTGAGTGCTCAAATTACAGAGGTATAAGTTTGTTGAGTATTCCTGGTAAATTATATGGGAGGATATTGATTGAGAGGGTGAAGGCATGTACAGAGCATCAGATTGGGGAAGAGCAGTGTGGTTTCAGAAGTGGTAGAGGATGTGTGGATCAGGTGTTTGCTTTGAAGAATGTATGTGAGAAATACTTAGAAAAGCAAATGGATTTGTATGTAGCATTTATGGATCTGGAGAAGGCATATGATAGAGTTGATAGAGATGCTCTGTGGAAGGTATTAAGAATATATGGTGTGGGAGGCAAGTTGTTAGAATCAGTGAAAAGTTTTTATCGAGGATGTAAGGCATGTGTACGTGTAGGAAGAGAGGAAAGTGATTGGTTCTCAGTGAATGTAGGTTTGCGGCAGGGGTGTGTGATGTCTCCATGGTTGTTTAATTTGTTTATGGATGGGGTTGTTAGGGAGGTGAATGCAAGAATTTTGGAAAGAGGGGCAAGTATGAAGTCTGTTGGGGATGAGAGAGCTTGGGAAGTGAGTCAGTTGTTGTTCGCTGATGATACAGCGCTGGTGGCTGATTCATGTGAGAAACTGCAGAAGCTGGTGACTGAGTTTGGTAAAGTGTGTGAAAGAAGAAAGTTAAGAGTAAATGTGAATAAGAGCAAGGTTATTAGGTACAGTAGGGTTGAGGGTCAAGTCAATTGGGAGGTGAGTTTGAATGGAGAAAAACTGGAGGAAGTGAAGTGTTTTAGATATCTGGGAGTGGATCTGGCAGCGGATGGAACCATGGAAGCGGAAGTGGATCATAGGGTGGGGGAGGGGGCGAAAATTCTGGGAGCCTTGAAGAATGTGTGGAAGTCGAGAACATTATCTCGGAAAGCAAAAATGGGTATGTTTGAAGGAATAGTGGTTCCAACAATGTTGTATGGTTGCGAGACGTGGGCTATGGATAGAGTTGTGCGCAGGAGGATGGATGTGCTGGAAATGAGATGTTTGAGGACAATATGTGGTGTGAGGTGGTTTGATCGAGTAAGTAACGTAAGGGTAAGAGAGATGTGTGGAAATAAAAAGAGCGTGGTTGAGAGAGCAGAAGAGGGTGTTTTGAAATGGTTTGGGCACATGGAGAGAATGAGTGAGGAAAGATTGACCAAGAGAATATATGTGTCGGAGGTGGAGGGAACGAGGAGAAGAGGGAGACCAAATTGGAGGTGGAAAGATGGAGTGAAAAAGATTTTGTGTGATCGGGGCCTGAACATGCAGGAGGGTGAAAGGAGGGCAAGGAATAGAGTGAATTGGAGCGATGTGGTATACCGGGGTTGATGTGCTGTCAGTGGATTGAATCAAGGCATGTGAAGCGTCTGGGGTAAACCATGGAAAGCTGTGTAGGTATGTATATTTGCGTGTGTGGACGTATGTATATACATGTGTATGGGGGTGGGTTGGGCCATTTCTTTCGTCTGTTTCCTTGCGCTACCTCGCAAACGCGGGAGACAGCGACAAAAAAAAAAAAAAAAATATAAAAAAAAATATATATATATATATATATATATATAGATAGATAGATATATAGATAGATAGATAGATAGATAGATAGATAGATAGATATAGATATAGGATAGGCAGTTGGCAATCAACTGGAGTAAATATGTGATCACGGGTGTAATTGATTCGTGATAAATACATTAAAAAATCAATCATGAAAATAACAGTTGTGAATATTAGTGAGAGCGATCAGGTCCGGTGTATATGGCAACCTTAACAGTCAAATGGAGCGGATAATGTAACAAAGCCGAACTGCGTTTTCCTCCACAACTTTATTCAGAATAATTGCTTTGGCTTTATTTTTCTCTAATGAATATATAGACTTACTATATACACCAGATGATTTTCAAACATCGTATCCACAAAAGAAATATCATATTCCTATATGATCTCCAATCAATCTATGGAGAGAGAAGCAAGCAGTGATGGTTGATCGGCTGCCATGAAACTATCCAGCGATCAGAAACGACTAATAATAATACTGACGCTTAACATTCTTAAGATTTGTGAGGATGATGACTCGGGTGGAAGAGTAATCCTTGCAAGGGCATCATGAAAAAACATCCTAAAGAGCCAAAATGATTCAATCAAAGAACTATAGAATGACCAGACCCGTACCAGTAACGCTGACTCTAACCGATACTTTCCCTCATCCTGTAAACAGAAAACTTGTCCTTTTGCACGTCCTAATGACCATGATGGGTCGTTCCGTCCTGCTTAAGAACTTACTCAAGTGTTCCAACAAGGACATTATTAAAGTAACTTGGTCACAATCTTACGTTAAAGGATCGAATTCCTGCCACATTTTGAAATGTGTTGGAAAAGTTCACAATAATACGGAATGAAATTATATGAGGAACGAGTTGTTAAGTAATTAGTGTATTCTTAACTAAAGTGGAAGGATAACACTCTTGTTTACAGGTTAAGTTAACCGTCACTGGGTTAATGTGAGTTCCAATGAAGGCGGTTACCACTAAGGAAGGGCCGTAAGCCTAGGATTGGTAAACGAATGGAATCATCTTTTCTCAAATATAGACCTGATGGTGATATGGCCTCCTGGTTCCCGGTAATTACTGGTTATCATAAAAATCGTAACCCGCACGTCATGTCTTCAAGTGTGTAAATAACATGATTTCTCCTGTTAACGTAAATCAACAGCTGACTGGGTACATTTCTAGGATAATTACCTATGCTACTGTCCGACCCAACTCACATTTCCTAGTTGCAAGTCGCATACAACATTATTATAAGCGGTCCTCTCGTCCATATTACTTTTTCATCCGGGATTCTCAGAAACCTAATTCAGATTTTATCATTGTTATATATGTGTAAGTTCTAGTGCTACCCACGTCACGGTAATTAACTGTCATGTAGCAACAACACACACGTCATGAACTGTAATTATAAAAGCCTGATTCTCATACTGGGTCATTTACGTCGGCTCGATGCTGCGATTTCTTGCGTTCTTCTGAACGATATGTCATGACGATCTATCAAAGCCGTATTTGATTTCCATATCCTCAATTCATGACGATTTCTCATACATAAAGTATATTCAACACGGATGCTTTTCTGAAGTAATTACACACACACACACACACACACACACACACACACACACACACACACACACACACACACACACGTAAATATATACATATACATATGTAACATCCAAAGACCATGTAATAAACTGTTTTTTTGCCTTCCGTTAGCCATGGCAGAGGTTGTTGGAGTTACCGTGTAAGTCAGGGGTCCGGGAATGAGGAGAGTGTGGTCAAGCGTGCGTTAGAGTACGTGCTGAAGCAGTGTGGACGTAGGGAAACATTGGGTGAGTACAGGTAGACAGAAAAGATATACGTGTTGACAGTGGAGGGAACGAGAACATGGGAACCCTCACTGCAGATGGAAGGATGGAGTGAATAAGGCATCTAGTGATCCTGGTCTGAACGTCCAAGGTGTACAACCTGCACGGAAAAATGAACTGGACTGATATGGTATACGGGGGGTGAAGTGCGGAATTTAATGAAAAGAAAGTTGACCAAGGATGTTACAGGGCAATTAATATTATTTCATTGCCTACATACAAGAACAGAAATACAGTGAAGTAAACGTCAATTATTTGAGAAAGATTATCAGAGAAAAACTATAGTCTGAGGAAGCTGATAAACAGATATTGTGGTGGTGTCATACTAAATAATGAGTGGTATAATACTGAGGACCTACATGACAAGAGAGTGACACTTCGTGATGAAAATGTTTAATTTCTTTATAAGAATTAAACCAAAACACTGTTGTTTTGTATGGTCACCAGTAGAGCAAGGTACAGAGAATACAGAAACATTTCACAACATGAATGGAATGGAGCACAAGAACCACCAAGAAAGATGAAAACAAAAAACTATAGCTGTATAGTCTTGAAGGTCATAGGGAGCACCCTATACTGAATGGTGCCTGGCAACACATAGAAGGATTAAAGAGCATTCAAGACGCGAAGGCTGCCAAGCAAGGAAGATACACAATCACTGAATCAAAGGTTATACCAGGAACTATACCACAAAGGCTGTCAGGATACATACTAACCCAGCAGTGATTCTGGAGCAGTGAGTATTCACCGCGATACCTTGTGATCTACTAACATGGAGAGAAACGTTTCAAAGAATATTAGACTCGTGGTTTACGACAATACCGGATGAACGCAGCACAGATCACCATGCTGGAGGTGTGCAGCAGCAGCTACTAAAAGCAAAAAAGAACATCATACAACAAGTAAGACAAGTGATGGGACGTGAAGATATGGTCTTGAGAAACGTTTTCCTTCAATACACATGCGTTGAGCGATACGCGCTAGCCCAGCCGTAATGGCAGAATCTCGCCACAGGTTCCCGTACACAAGTACCATCTCGCAGTGGCTAACCTACCCAGCCTCCTCACTAGTGGTGGCGGTTCGAAATCTGCTGTCACAGGATTTGCAAGAAAGCATAAGATGAATTTAAGTTCATCATGACCAGAATCGAATGTATTTAGCAAATATGACGTAAAACAACATGCCCATTTGTGCCCATTTGTTCAATATGCCACATTCCGAGTGGTATATATTCACAGTTAACAAGAAAATCCCGCCTAAGTGTCACCATCGACTCAGTTTTTAAAAAAAGTGGTATTCGCTTGAAAAATATTGACGGCCAACACACACACACACACACACACACACACACACACACACACATATATATATATTATATATATATATATATATATATATATATATATATATATATATATATATATATATATATAGTAGCATTTATGGATCTGGAGAAGGCATATGATAGAGATGCTCTGTGGAAGGTATTAAGAATATATGGTGTGGGAGGCAAGTTGTTAGAAGCAGTGAAAAGTTTTTATCGAGGATGTAAGGCATGTGTACGTGTAGGAAGAGAGGAAAGTGATTGGTTCTCAGTGAATGTAGGTTTGCGGCAGGGGTGTGTGATGTCTCCATGGTTGTTTAATTTGTTTATGGATGGGGTTGTTAGGGAGGTGAATGCAAGAGTTTTGGAAAGAGGGGCAAGTATGAAGTCTGTTGGGGATGAGAGAGCTTGGGAAGTGAGTCAGTTGTTGTTCGCTGATGATACAGCGCTGGTGGCTGATTCATGTGAGAAACTGCAGAAGCTGGTGACTGAGTTTGGTAAAGTGTGTGAAAGAAGAAAGTTAAGAGTAAATGTGAATAAGAGCAAGGTTATTAGGTACAGTAGGGTTGAGGGTCAAGTCAATTGGGAGGTGAGTTTGAATGGAGAAAAACTGGAGGAAGTGAAGTGTTTTAGATATCTGGGAGTGGATCTGGCAGCGGATGGAACCATGGAAGCGGAAGTGGATCATAGGGTGGGGGAGGGGGCGAAAATTCTGGGAGCCTTGAAGAATGTGTGGAAGTCGAGAACATTATCTCGGAAAGCAAAAATGGGTATGTTTGAAGGAATAGTGGTTCCAACAATGTTGTATGGTTGCGAGACGTGGGCTATGGATAGAGTTGTGCGCAGGAGGATGGATGTGCTGGAAATGAGATGTTTGAGGACAATATGTGGTGTGAGGTGGTTTGATCGAGTAAGTAACGTAAGGGTAAGAGAGATGTGTGGAAATAAAAAGAGCGTGGTTGAGAGAGCAGAAGAGGGTGTTTTGAAATGGTTTGGGCACATGGAGAGAATGAGTGAGGAAAGATTGACCAAGAGAATATATGTGTCGGAGGTGGAGGGAACGAGGAGAAGAGGGAGACCAAATTGGAGGTGGAAAGATGGAGTGAAAAAGATTTTGTGTGATCGGGGCCTGAACATGCAGGAGGGTGAAAGGAGGGCAAGGAATAGAGTGAATTGGAGCGATGTGGTATACCGGGGTTGACGTGCTGTCAGTGGATTGAATCAAGGCATGTGAAGCGTCTGGGGTAAACCATGGAAAGCTGTGTAGGTATGTATATTTGCGTGTGTGGACGTATGTATATACATGTGTATGGGGGTGGGTTGGGCCATTTCTTTCGTCTGTTTCCTTGCGCTACCTCGCAAACGCGGGAGACAGCGACAAAAAAAAAAAAAAAATAAAAAAAAAAAAAAATATATATATATATATATATAGATAGATAGATAGATAGATAGATAGATAGATAGATAGATAGATAGATAGACAGATATAGATATAGATATAGGATAGGCAGTTGGCAATCAACTGGAGTAAATATGTGATCACGGGTGTAATTGATTCGTGATAAATACATTAAAAAATCAATCATGAAAATAACAGTTGTGAATATTAGTGAGAGCGATCAGGTCCGGTGTATATGGCAACCTTAACAGTCAAATGGAGCGGATAATGTAACAAAGCCGAACTGCGTTTTCCTCCACAACTTTATTCAGAATAATTGCTTTGGCTTTATTTCAAGTGCTTTATTTTTCTCTAATGAATATATAGACTTACTATATACACCAGATGATTTTCAAACATCGTATCCACAAAAGAAATATCATATTCCTATATGATCTCCAATCAATCTATGGAGAGAGAAGCAAGCAGTGATGGTTGATCGGCTGCCATGAAACTATCCAGCGATCAGAAACGACTAATAATAATACTGACGCTTAACATTCTTAAGATTTGTGAGGATGATGACTCGGGTGGAAGAGTAATCCTTGCAAGGGCATCATGAAAAAACATCCTAAAGAGCCAAAATGATTCAATCAAAGAACTATAGAATGACCAGACCCGTACCAGTAACGCTGACTCTAACCGATACTTTCCCTCATCCTGTAAACAGAAAACTTGTCCTTTTGCACGTCCTAATGACCATGATGGGTCGTTCCGTCCTGCTTAAGAACTTACTCAAGTGTTCCAACAAGGACATTATTAAAGTAACTTGGTCACAATCTTACGTTAAAGGATCGAATTCCTGCCACATTTTGAAATGTGTTGGAAAAGTTCACAATAATACGGAATGAAATTATATGAGGAACGAGTTGTTAAGTAATTAGTGTATTCTTAACTAAAGTGGAAGGATAACACTCTTGTTTACAGGTTAAGTTAACCGTCACTGGGTTAATGTGAGTTCCAATGAAGGCGGTTACCACTAAGGAAGGGCCGTAAGCCTAGGATTGGTAAACGAATGGAATCATCTTTTCTCAAATATAGACCTGATGGTGATATGGCCTCCTGGTTCCCGGTAATTACTGGTTATCATAAAAATCGTAACCCGCACGTCATGTCTTCAAGTGTGTAAATAACATGATTTCTCCTGTTAACGTAAATCAACAGCTGACTGGGTACATTTCTAGGATAATTACCTATGCTACTGTCCGACCCAACTCACATTTCCTAGTTGCAAGTCGCATACAACATTATTATAAGCGGTCCTCTCGTCCATATTACTTTTTCATCCGGGATTCTCAGAAACCTAATTCAGATTTTATCATTGTTATATATGTGTAAGTTCTAGTGCTACCCACGTCACGGTAATTAACTGTCATGTAGCAACAACACACACGTCATGAACTGTAATTATAAAAGCCTGATTCTCATACTGGGTCATTTACGTCGGCTCGATGCTGCGATTTCTTGCGTTCTTCTGAACGATATGTCATGACGATCTATCAAAGCCGTATTTGATTTCCATATCCTCAATTCATGACGATTTCTCATACATAAAGTATATTCAACACGGATGCTTTTCTGAAGTAATTACACACACACACACACACACACACACACACACACACACACACACACACACACACACACACACGTAAATATATACATATACATATGTAACATCCAAAGACCCATGTAATAAACTGTTTTTTTGCCTTCCGTTAGCCATGGCAGAGGTTGTTGGAGTTACCGTGTAAGTCAGGGGTCCGGGAATGAGGAGAGTGTGGTCAAGCGTGCGTTAGAGTACGTGCTGAAGCAGTGTGGACGTAGGGAAACATTGGGTGAGTACAGGTAGACAGAAAAGATATACGTGTTGACAGTGGAGGGAACGAGGAGAACATGGGAACCCTCACTGCAGATGGAAGGATGGAGTGAATAAGGCATCTAGTGATCCTGGTCTGAACGTCCAAGGTGTACAACCTGCACGGAAAAATGAACTGGACTGATATGGTATACGGGGGGTGAAGTGCGGAATTTAATGAAAAGAAAGTTGACCAAGGATGTTACAGGGCAATTAATATTATTTCATTGCCTACATACAAGAACAGAAATACAGTGAAGTAAACGTCAATTATTTGAGAAAGATTATCAGAGAAAAACTATAGTCTGAGGAAGCTGATAAACAGATATTGTGATGGTGTCATACTAAATAATGAGTGGTATAATACTGAGGACCTACATGACAAGAGAGTGACACTTCGTGATGAAAATGTTTAATTTCTTTATAAGAATTAAACCAAAACACTGTTGTTTTGTATGGTCACCAGTAGAGCAAGGTACAGAGAATACAGAAACATTTCACAACATGAATGGAATGGAGCACAAGAACCACCAAGAAAGATGAAAACAAAAAACTATAGCTGTATAGTCTTGAAGGTCATAGGGAGCACCCTATACTGATTGGTGCCTGGCAACACATAGAAGGATTAAAGAGCATTCAAGACGCGAAGGCTGCCAAGCAAGGAAGATACACAATCACTGAATCAAAGGTTATACCAGGAACTATACCACAAAGGCTGTCAGGATACATACTAACCCAGCAGTGATTCTGGAGCAGTGAGTATTCACCGCGATACCTTGTGATCTACTAACATGGAGAGAAACGTTTCAAAGAATATTAGACTCGTGGTTTACGACAATACCGGATGAACGCAGCACAGATCACCATGCTGGAGGTGTGCAGCAGCAGCTACTAAAAGCAAAAAAGAACATCATACAACAAGTAAGACAAGTGATGGGACGTGAAGATATGGTCTTGAGAAACGTTTTCCTTCAATACACATGCGTTGAGCGATACGCGCTAGCCCAGCCGTAATGGCAGAATCTCGCCACAGGTTCCCGTACACAAGTACCATCTCGCAGTGGCTAACCTACCCAGCCTCCTCACTAGTGGTGGCGGTTCGAAATCTGCTGTCACAGGATTTGCACGAAAGCATAAGATGAATTAAAGTTCATCATGACCAGAATCGAATGTATTTAGCAAATATGACGTAAAACAACATGCCCATTTGTGCCCATTTGTTCAATATGCCACATTCCGAGTGGTATATATTCACAGTTAACAAGAAAATCCCGCCTAAGTGTCACCATCGACTCAGTCTTTAAAAAAAGTGGTATTCGCTTGAAAAATATTGACGGCCAACACACACACACACACACACACACACACACACACACACACACACATATATATATATATATATATATATATATATATATATATATATATATATATATATATATATATATATATATATATAGTAGCATTTATGGATCTGGAGAAGGCATATGATAGAGAAGCTCTATGGAGGGTATTAAGAATATATGGTGTGGGAGGCAAATTGTTAGAAGCAGTGAAAAGTTTTTATCGAGGATGTAAGGCATGTGTACGTGTAGGAAGAGAGGAAAGTGATTGGTTCTCAGTGAATGTAGGTTTGCGGCAGGGGTGTGTGATGTCTCCATAGTTGTTTGACTTGTTTATGGATGGGGTTGTTAGGGAGGTGAATGCAAGAGTTTTGGAAAGAGGGGCAAATATGCAGTCTGTGGTGGATGAGAGAACTTGGAAAATGAGTCAGTTATTGTTCGCTCATGATACAGCACTGGTGGCTGATTCATGTGAGAAACTGCAGAAGCTGGTGACTGAGTTTGCTAAAAGGTGTGAAAGAAGAAAGCTGAGAGTAAATGCGAATAAGAGCAAGGTTATTAGGTACAGTAGGGTTGAGGGACAAGTCAATTGGGAGGTAAGTTTGAATGGAGAAGAACTGGAGGAAATGAAGTGTTTTGGATATCTGGGAGTGGATTTGGCAGCGGATGGAACCATGAGAGCGGAAGTGAATCATAGGGTGGGGGAGGGGGCGAAAATTCTGGGAGCCTTGAAGAATGTTTGGAAGTCGAGAACATTATCTCGGAAAGCAAAAATGGGTATGTTTGAAGGAATAGTGGTTCCAACAATGTTATATGGTAGCGAGGCGTCGGCTATGGCTAGAGATGTGCGTAGGGGGGTGGATGTGCTGGGAATGAGATGTTTGAGGACAATATGTGGTGTGAGGTGGTTTGATCGAGTAAGTAATAATAGGGTAAGAGAGATGTGTGGTAATAAAAAGAGTGTGGTTGAGAGAGCAGAGGAGGGTGTTTTGAAATGGTTTGGTCACATAGAGAGAGAATGAGCGAGGAAAGATTGACAAAGAGGATATATGTGTCAGAGGTGGAGGGAACGAGGAGAAGTGGGAGACCAAATTGGAGGTGGAAAGATGGAGTGAAAAAGATTTTGAGTGATCGGGGCCTGAACATGCAGGGGGATAAAAGGCGTGCAAGGAATAGAGTGAATTGGAACGATGTGGTATACCGGGGTCGACGTGCTGTCAATGGATTGAACCAGGGCATGTGAAGCGTCTGGGGTAAACCATGGAAAGTTCTGTGGGGCCTGGATGTGGCAAGGGAGCTGTGGTTTTGGTGCATTATTACATGACAGCTAGAGACTGAGTGTGGACGAATGTGGCCTTTGTTGTCTTTTCCTAGGGCTACCTCGCACCCATGAGGGGAGAGGGGGTTGTTATTTCATGTGTGGCGGGGTGGCGATGGGAATGAACAAAGGCAGACAGTATGAATTACGTACCTGTGTATATATGTATACGTCTGTGTTTGTATATAGATGTATACGTTGAGATGTATAGGTATGTATATTTGCGTGTGTGGACGACAAAGCAAAATAAATAATAAAAATAATATATATATATATATATATATATATATATATATATATATATATATATATATATATATATATTGTGATATAGGCATTCATACACAACATACCTCTAGATTTGTCATTAGAATTGCATTAATCGGTACATATCATATTCCGCAGTTTGATATCGGCGTAATTTCCCCTATACTTACGAATATTACTTCCAATCTCTCTCCTTTAAATATCTGATATTATTTCATTACTCTGTCTCCCAGTCCGCAAGAGAGATAAGTGTTTGCCGCATGCGGCCTGAGTAGCAAATCCGCAGTTTGAAACTGACTTAACAGTTGATAGAGTATACCACACAGGAATTTATAGTCGAGTACATATTTCTGGTCTTTGCGCAAAATTTCTCGTTATCTACCATCAACAATGGAAATTCTCTGGTAGAAAAACGTGCAATATTCATCCAACATGAGAGACGTATAATTACTCTCAAGATAAGATATATCAGAGATGTATGTACAGCCGGCAGAAGGTGTATGTACAGCCGGCAGTATGTGTATGTACAGCCGGCAGTATGTGTATGTACAGCCGGCAGTATGTGTATGTACAGCCGGCAGTATGTGTATGTACAGCCGGCAGTAGGTGTATGTACAGCCGGCAGTATGTGTATGTACAGCCGGCAGTATGTGTATGTACAGCCGGCAGTAGGTGTATGTACAGCCGGCAGTATGTGTATGTACAGCCGGCAGTATGTGTATGTACAGCCGGCAGTAGGTGTATGTACAGCCGGGAGTAGGTGTATGTACAGCCGGCAGTAGGTGTATGTACAGCCGGCAGTAGGTGTATGTACAGCCGGCAGAAGGTGTATGTACAGCCGGCAGTAGGTGTATGTACAGCCGGCAGTAGGTGTATGTACAGCCGGCAGTAGGTGTATGTACAGCCGGGAGTAGGTGTATAAGGGTGGGCGGCAGTGGGCCACGTGTTGCGTTCCTACTTGGCGTCGATTTCCGTCAGTAGCCGCTACTTTTGCCCACCCGTCCTTCAGCTTCTAACCGGTGCGTTACCTTCGTAATACACTTGGGCAGTTATTCAACACAAATCAATAAAAAACGAAAGCGTAGACCAGACATCGGTAGTACTGGTTTATCGTAAATGATACAAATATTTGCTTGCATGTGCCAATTGTTATCTACGATTTAGCCTGTAACTATAAAGTAACCTGTAACTACAGATTTAGAACCCTGTAACTATACAAACTGTATCCTGTAAGTAGAGAATCGCTAACCCGAAACTTGAATCCACGAGGTGTAACTTACTGTTGGCTGGGTTGAGGTGAACCAAGGAAGAGTTTTCAGGCAAGGGACTAGCGCTGGGTTTGGCGGGCCGCTCGCTCTGGTCTGGGTTGGGGATGCGCGCGGTATGGACTCCAACTCGCTTGTGACCACGTTTTTATTGTCTCTCTTTCATCGTTGCCAGATGCACACGAGACGATTTTCATAATGAAACTAGGAAGAGAGAGGAGAACAATTCTAAATTTACATTATATAACATGATTTGGTATAATGAAAAATTACTAAGAAATTCTAATATGGGAGTAAAGTAGGGTAGTGACTCCGGGTTTCATTTGTCTCAAATGCAGCAAATCAGAGAAGGAGATTTGAATGACGTCAGACACAGGCACTGACCTCACCGCTGGCAACCATGTACGATCAACACGCATGCACGCACATACACACACGTATGCACATATACACACGTACTGACATACAGCCAGACGCGCACCCACCCGCGCACACAAAACTACCAGATAATATCACGATGAGTAAACTCTGGCCATATGGTACAGGCGGGTGGATGTTGAATGGACGTAACCCAGCCCTACAAACAGAAGGATCAATACATCTATAGGGATGGCCAGACAGGCAGATGGATGGACACGTAAAACTGAATTGGCGGACAGACGTCTAGAGAGAGAGAGAGAGAGAGAGAGAGAGAGAGAGAGAGAGAGAGAGAGAGAGAGAGAGAGAGTCTGATCAGATGGAAGGATGGGTGGTTAAAACTGGTTAAACGGATCGGTGGCTGGCTAGGCAGGACATTATGTGATGACTGAATATATGAATTGGTAGCAATAAAGCGTTGGGTGGTTGACCAGCTGACGAGAGTAATGGATGGACAGCTTTGAGGCAGATGGTTAGCTGAAGGAGTGGTTTGTAGCTAAATAGGTTGCTAGAAGACAGCTGTGGCTGGGTGGCTCAGTGGACAGATGGGTGGGTGAGTGGGTATGTGGGTGTTAGGGGGTGGTGCTTGCTCTCAGTTAACCCTGGGCTCTGACTGACTGATCCCTGACAAGCAGTTCTTCCTCCAGTTTTACTCCATTCAAACTTACCTCCCAATTGACTTGTCCCTCAACCCTACTGTACCTTATAACCTTGCTCTTATTCACATTTACTCTCAGCTTTCTTCTTTCACACACTTTACCAAACTCAGTCACCAATTTCTGCAGTTTCTCACCCAAATCAGCCACCAGCGCTGTATCATCAGCGAACAACGGACTCACTTCCCAAGCCCTCTCATCCCGTAACAGACTGCATACTTACCCCTCTCTCCAAAGCTCTTGCATTTGCCTCCCTAACAACCCTATCCATAAACAAATTAAACAACCATGGAGATATCTCGCACCTCTGCCGCAAACCTACATTCATTGAGAACCAATCACTTTCCTCTCTTCCTACACGTACACATGCGTTACATCCTCGATAAAAGCTTTTCACTGCTTCTAGCAACTTACCTCCTACACCATATACACTTAATAACCTCCATAGAGCATCTCTATCAACTCTATCATATGCCTTCTCCAGATCCATAAATGCAACATACAAATCCATCAGCTTTTCGAAGTATTTCTCACATACATTCTTCAAAGCAAACACCTGATCCACACATCCTCTACCACTTCTGAAACCACACTGCTCCTCCCCAATCTGATACTCTGTACATGCCTTCACCCTCTCTGTCAATACCCTCTCATATAATTTCCCAGGAATACTCAACAAAATTATACCTCTGCAATTTGTACATACCTTTATCCCCTATGCCTTTGTACAGTGGCACTACACATGCATTTCCCCAATCCTCAGGCACTTTACTATGAAACTATACATATATTGAATACCCTCACCAACTAGTCAACTACACAGTCATCCCCTTTTTCTAATAAATTCTACAGCAATACCATCCAAACCCGCCGCCTTGCCGGCTTTCATCTTCCCCAAAACTTTCACTACCTCTTCTGTTTACCAGATCATTCTCACTTACCCTCTCACTACACACACCAACTCGACCAAAACACCCTATACCTGCCAGTCTTATCATCAAACACATTCAACAAATCTTGAAAATACTCACTCCATCTCCTTTTCACATCACCACTACTTGTTATCACCTCCCCATTAGACCCCTTCACCGATGTTCCCATTTGTCCTCTTGTCTTACACACTTTATTAGCTCCTTCCAAAACATCTTTTTATTCTCCCTAAAATTTGATACTCTCTCACCCCAACTCTCATTTCCCTCTTTTTCACCTCTTGCACCTTTCTCTTGACCTCTTTCTTTTACACATCTCCCAGTCAGTCGCACTATTTCCCTGCGAAAATCGTTCAAATGTCTCTCTCTTCTCTTTCACTAACAATCTTACTTCTTCATCCCACCACTCACTACCCTTTCTAATCGGCCCACCTCCCACCTTTCTCGTGCCACAAGCATCTTTTGCGCAATCCATCACTGATTCCCTAAATACATCCCAATCCTCCCCCACTCCCCTTACGTAATTTGCTCCCACCTTTTTCCATTCTGCACACAATCTCTCCTGGTACTTCCTCGCACAAGTCTCCTTTCCAAGCTCACTTACTCTCACCACTCTCTTCACCCCAACATTCTCTTCTTTTCTGATAACCTCTACAAATCTTCACCTTCGCCTCCACAAGATAATGATCAGACATCCCTCCAGTTGTCCCTCTCAGAACATAAACATCCAAAAGTTTCACTTTCACATGCCTATTAATTAACACGTAATTCAATAACGTACTCTGGCCATCTCTCCTACTTACATACGTATACTTATGTATATCTCTCTTTTTAAACCAGGTATTCCCAATCACCAGTCTTTTTTCAGCACACAACTCTACAAGCTCTTCACCATTTCCATTTACAACACTGAACACCCCATGTACACCAACTATACCCTCACCTGTCACATTACTCACCTTTGCATTCAAATCACCCATCACTATAACCCGGTCTTGTGCATCAAAGCTGCTAACACACTCACTGAGCTGCTCCCAAAACACTTGCCTCTAATGATCTTTCTTCTCATGACCAGGTACATAGGCACCAATAATCACCCATCTACTTTCAGTTTTACCCATATCAATCTAGAGTTTACTTTCTTACACTATCACATACTCTCACAACTCATGCTTCAGGAGTAGTGCTTCTCCTTCCTTTGCACTTGTCCTCTCACCAACCCTTGACTTTAATCCCAAGACATTCCCAAACCACATTTTCCCTTTTCCCTTGAGCTTCGTTTCACTCAGAGCCAAAACATCCAGGTTCCTTTCCTCAAACATACCACCTATCTCTCCTTTTTTCTCATCTTGGTTACATCCACATACATTTACACCCCAATCTGAGCCTTCGATGAGTTTGAGCTTTTTCCGCATGACTCGTTATCTTTTAGAAAGTTAAAATACAGGGAGGGGAGGGTTTCCAGCCCCCCGCTCCCGTCCCCTTTAGTCGCCTTCTATGACACGCGGGGAATGCATGGGAAGTATTCTTTCTCCCCTATCCCCTATATATATATATATATATATATATATATATATATATATATATATATATATATATATATATATATATATATATATATATATATGTATATTTCTTTTTTTCTTTCAAACTATTCGCCATTTCCCGCATTAGCAAGGTAGCGTTAAGATCAGAGTACTGGGCCTCTGAGGGAATATCCTCACCTGGCCCCCTTCTCTGTTCCTTCTTTTGGAAAATTAAGAAAAAAACAAGAGGGGAGGATTTCCAGCCCCCCGCTCCCTCCCCTTTTAGTCGCCTTCTACGACACGCAGGGAATACGTGGGAAGTATTCTTGTAACAAGAAAAAGGATATTCCAACGAATAAACAAAAGTTCACACCAGCTCGGTGTGTGGATTGATAATTCATTGACAACGAAGATGTGTTCCTATGATTAAGAGCACAACGAACACTTGCTAGCCAGCAGTCAACAGACACTTTTTTTTTTTTTTACATCATGAATGAATTCTGGTTGTAAATGTATCATAGTGACAAGCGAATTTACTTGATGCAAAACCAGTATTGGAGAAACCCGTTTATATATCAAAGAGGATATTATCAATGTTATTAATATCACTTATATTATCTAGATATGAATTTTTTCATTCGTGAAGTTACAGAAATTTGGACATTCCTTAATTATTGAAAAACATGCGCCTTACACAGTGTGTGTGTGTGTGTGTGTGTGTGTGATTTTAGAATAATCTTTTTCGAAAGTTGAATATAACTCGACTTTGACGGACTTTAAAACCCTCACACTTGACAGGCCTAAAGCCCAAACAACCAAACGAAAATATTATTTTTCTCATTAAGAGTAAAGACTGGAAACCACATATTCATCTTCACGAGGAACGGGTTACCCAACTCTGACTTATACCAAGTACACAAGACCTACATGTATTTTCACTTTTCCCGACACCCTAGTTCATAAATTCCACCAGCTTTTTCAGACCACATGGCTCAGTAAAGTTGTTAAAAGTATTAACAAGAGAACCACTGACTGACTTTTTAAACACAAAGTCGTCAAGCATGGAAAAGTCTGTGGTACCTGGCTTTGGATATTAGGCGTCGGTTTCGGTATGTTATACATTATAGATACACTGTATGGATGCAAGGTGGCCTTTGTTCGTTTCTTCCGGCTGTTATCTCACTCTAGAGGGAAAGGAACTGGATGCAAAGTAAACTGAAATAAAACAAATCTGTTGCCATGTCTCGAAAAATCACTGTAGTCTGGTACTTAGAATAATGTGTACATCTTTCATCCTTTCAAACCTGTTCGTTGAGGTAGCGTCACGAATGGATGACTGAGCCTAAGAGAATTCCTTACTTGGCTCACTCTATTCCCACAGATGAAATGTAATAATACTTGAGGGGTTGCTTTCCTGCTCCTTCCCCGCACTCGTGCCCCTCTTTGTCGCCTTCCGCAACAAACACGATATATGACTAGTTTTGTTTCTTCCCTGTCCCTTGGGATACATACCATGGTGTTTATAATGATAGTTCTGATAAAAATAGACTTTTTTGATGTAAATGTACTTAGAAGGGTAGCTGCTGGTCCCTTCTTGGTAGAGGTAAGAGTGAAGGTTTGTAGAGAGCTTGGGTGAAGAGTTACCAGGAGAAAAGAATGGCAAAAGGTGAAACTAAATTGAACCATGGGTAAGGCTAGGAATGGAAACTAATTAGGTAAGCAAGAGAAATGTCCAACATATGGAAGGTGGTATGTGGGCTTGTAAAAAAGGTAATAAGTGGTGAGATGACAAAGTTGCTAGTAAAAGACATGAGATATGTACGCATATTACCTGCAGGGAAAGAATGAAATTACTAAATAATGAACATGAGTAAGTGGCAGGTCCAAAGGAAAGAGCAGAAGTTGAAAAAAAAAAAAAAAAAAGGCAATTGAGAGCAGAGGTGAGAGAATAAAGGCAGCTTTAATGAGAAAATGTGGAAGCTGAATAGTGTGAGGAGAAAAATGGAACAATTGGGACGATCAGTGAGGGGAGATGTGAAAGTGGTGACAAGGACAAGTGAAGTATGTATGACTCAAGGTTAGAATCATTGTTTAAAGGCAAGAACTTAAATGTTCAAATTACAAATGTATAAATTTGGTGAAAACAGCTGGCAAGTTTTGCAAGACAGCGGTGACTGAGAAGATAGAGGAATGCACAGAGCATTGACCTGGGAGGAACAACTTAGCGTTAGTTGTGGTGGAAGGTGTGTGGAACAGATGTGCATCTTGAGGGTTCTGTGTGAGATGCATCACTGGATATGGCATTAATGGATCTAATGAAAGCATATGACAGGGTTGATAAGAGATGCTTTATAGGAAAACTACTACAAGCTGCGAGGAGTTTTTATCCAGACAATAAGGTGCGTGTATGAGTAGGAAGAGATGGTGAGTGGTTCCAGGTGTAGGTGAGTCTCCGGCAAGGGCATGTGATGTCTTAGTGAGTGGGGTAATTTTGCACTCAGCTGGGAGTGGAGGGGCCTCGGAAGTGAGTGCGTTACTTTTTTCATATGACGCAGCTCTAGTGGCAGACTCAAGTGGGAAACTGCAGAAGCTGCTATCTGAGTTTGGAAAGGGTGTAAAAGAAGAAAGTTGAAACTTAACACGAATAAAAGCTATTAAGCTTACCTGACAAGAGACAGGTTGGTTGGAATGCAAGTCTGAATGGAGAAAAACTGGAAGAATTTCAGTGTTTGTGAAACATTAGAGTGGACATGGCAGTGACCGGAACCATGGGAGTTGAAGTATGCCATAGGGTGGGTGATGGGGGGGTTATGGGTAATGCACACTTACCGCTCCACTCGTGGTACACTCATGTAATCCCAATCCACTCTTGTTGCAGGCTGTCTAGTGTCAGTGCATCTGGTATTGGAAGAATATGGATTTTTCTTAATCTGAATTGGCTATGGTTGCCATAGCCCTGGACGAAGAGGAAGAAGAAACAAACAAACAAAATAGGAAAGGGAGAACTTGGCCACCTCTATCCAATGTTGGAGAGGAAAAGTGACAGGGAATCTCACACCCTCTATCCTCATCTGATTGATGATGAGAGCAAATTCTTTCATAAACCCACACATTTGGTTTCTTGGGTCTCATAGAGAAGGATGGAGAGAGAGCCTCCTACCTCACTGATGACTGGGCCAAGACTGGAGCAAGAACGTTGGGTAATGCACACTGTCACACTTGCACCAGTCACAGTGCACTCCCACTCTGCTCAAAATATCTTTTGGATGAATGTTGCTTGCGCATTATCAGATCGAGATAGAACTGTGAGCGGACCGGGAGCAGAGATATAGTGTGCATCAGGCCTTAAGGTTCTAAGTGCATTGAGAAGTGTATGGAAAGTAGGATCACTATCTATGAAGGAAAAGCTCAGTGCATTTGATGGTATAGTAGTCCCAATAATGATGTAGGTATGTGAGGTGTGAGGAGGGTTGATTAAGAAATGGCAAGGTATGAGATGTGTGGTAGTAAAAGGAGTATGGCTGAAAAAGATTATACTGAAATGGTTTTGGACACATGGGTAATATGAGTGTGGAGAGACTGACTAAACTGGTAAATGTATCAGAATGGTGGGAACAAGGAGGAGGGGAGAAAAAGGATGAGATGATAAGATAGTGAAAAGATACTTTGAGTTACCGAGGCCTGGATATGAAGGAGGGTGTGAGGAATGCATGGGATAGAGCTAATTGGAACAATGTAGTATACAAGGGCAACACACTATCAATGGGTTGAACCCTGGAATAGGAAGCAGTAAAGTGAATCCATGGAAAGGTCTGTGGGTCTTTGTTCTGGATACAGGGCTCTGATTTTTGTGCATTGCACATGATAGCAAGAGCAACAGTGAACAAATGAGGCCATTTTTGGTCCGTTCCTTGTGTTATCTCACTAATGCATGAGATAGCACACAAATAAAAAGTAATTCTGTTTCCCGTGATAGGGGAAAAAGAACACTAAGTGAATGTTTAGAGGGACAATGAAAGCAAACTGCATATTGTAGCTATATATTCACAATACCAAATTTTATTTGTAAAATCCTATCCTTTTTTCAGTTCTCCAGCACATTCTGAGAGTAATGGTACCAAAGATTCATCTATATCTACCTATAATCACCACAGACCAATTTCCATGAAAGAATCCTGGTTACCCAGAACCTTTCTGATTAATTATCTGTTATGTAAATACAACTGATGAAATCCAACCATAACTGATGTGACTGACTTAAGTCAGATCCCAACAGTGAAATTAGACTGGTTTAAATTATGGAACAAAATTAAAGACAAGGAGAATAATTCATAAAGGATATGAATGAAGATCAGTTGTAAATGAACTGTAATAACAGGAAAACCTAAAACAGCACTGAATTTAAGGGATTCAGAACTAACTTTTTAATATTATTATCATTATACTTAATCGCCATCTCCCACATTAGCGAGGTAGCACAATGAAACAGACGTAGAATGGCCCAACCCACCCACATAAATATGTATATACATAAACACCCACACACGCAAATATACATACCTATACATTTCAATGTATACATACATATACAAACACAGACATATACATATATACACGTCCATAATCATACATGCTGCTTTCATCCACTCCCATTGCCACCCCACCACACATGAAAATAGCAACCCTTCCCTGTAAGGTAGCACTAGATAAAGACAACAAAGGCCACATTTGTTCACACTCAGTTTCTAGCTGTCATGTGTAATGCACCGAAACCACAGCTCTCTTTCCACATCCAGGCCCCACAAAACTTTCCACGGTTTACCCGAGACACTTCACATGCCCTGCTTCAATCCACTGACAGCACATCCATCCCAGTATACCACATCGTTCCAATTCACTCTATTCCTTGCAAGCCTTTCACCCTCCTGCGTGTTCAGGTCCCGATCGCTCAAGATCTTTTTAACTCCATTCTTCCACTTCCAATTTGGCCTCCCGCTTCTCCTCGTTCCCTCTACCTCCGACAAATATATCCTCTTTGTCAATCCTTCCTCACTCATTCTCTCCATGTGACCAAACCATTTCAACACACCCTCTTCTGCTGTTAACCACACTCTTTTTATTACAGCATATCTCTCTTATCCCTGGGGATAGGGGAGAAAGAATACTTCCCACATACTCCCCATGTGTCGCAGAAGGAAACTAAAAGGGGAGGGAGCCGGGGGCTAGAAATCCTCACCTCTCGTTTTTTTTTTTTCTTAATTTTCCAAAAGAAGGAACAGAGAAGAGGGCCAGGTGAGGATATTCCTTCAAAGGCCCAGTCCTCTGTTCTTAACACTACCTCACTAACGCGGGAAATGGCGGGAACAGTATGAAAGAAAAGATCTCTCTTACCCTTTCAGTACTTACTCGATCAAATCACCTCACACTACATATTGTCCTCAAACATTTTATTTCCAACACATCCACCCTCCTCCGCACAACCATATCTATAGCCCATGCCGCACAACCATATAACATGTTGGAACTTTATAATTTGGTTTATAAATCTGGCTAAAATCTTTTAACTGGTCACTTGCAATCTATTTATTTTATTTATTACACTTTGTTGCTGTCTCCTGCGTTAGCGAGGTGGAGAAAGGAAACAGACGAAAGAATGGCCCAACCCACCCACACACACATGTATATACATACATGTCCACACACAGTACATATACATACCTATACATCTCAACGTATACATATATATACACATACATACATACATTTATATACACATGTACATAATTCATACTGTTTGCCCTTATTCATTCCCATCACCACCCCGCCACACATGAAATGACAACCCCCTCACCCCACATGTGCATGAGGTAGCGCTAGGAAAAAACAACAAAGGCCACATTCATTCACGCTCAGTCTCTAGCTGTCATGTATAATGCACCAAAACCACAGCTCCCTTTCCACATCCAGGCCCCACAGAACTTTCCATGGTTTACCCCAGACGCTTCACATGCCCTGGTTCAATTCACTGACAGCACGTTCACCCCGGTATACCACATCATTCCAATTCACTATATTCCTTGCACGCCTTTCACCCTCCTGCATGTTCAGGCCTCGATTACTCAAATCTTTTTCACTCCATCTTTCCACCTCCAATTTGGTCTCCGACTTCTCCTCGTTCCCTCCACCTCTGACACATATATCCTCTTTGTCAATCTTTCCTCAATCATTCTCTCCATGCGACCAAACCATTTCAAAACACCCTCTTCTGCTTTCTCAACCACACTCTTTTTATTACCACACATCTCTCTTCCCCTGGGGATAGGGGAGAAAGAATACTTCCCACGCATTCCTCACATGTCGTAGAAGGCGACTAAAGGGGATGGGAGCGGGGGGCTGGAAACCCTCCCCTCCTTACATTCTAAGTTTCTAAAAGGGGAAACAAAAGAAGGAGTCAAACGGGGAGTGCTCATCCTCCTCGAAGGCTCAGATTGGGGTGTCTAAATGTGTGTGGATGTAACCAAGATGAGAAAAAAGGAGAGATAGGTAGTATGTTTGAGGAAAGGAACCTGGATGTTTTGGCTCTGAGTGAAATGAAGCTCAAGGGTAAAGGGGAAGAATGGTTTGGGAATGTCTTGGGAGTAAAGTCAGGGGTTAGTGAGAGGTCAAGAGCAAGGGAGGGAGTAGCACTACTCCTGAAACAGGAGTGGTGGGAGTGCGATAGAGTGTAAGAAAGAAAACTCTAGATTGATATGGGTAAAACTGAAAGTGGATGGAGAGAGATGGGTGATTATTGGTGCATATGCACCTGGGCTTGAGAAGAAAGATCATGAGAGGCAAGTGTTTTGGGAGCAACTGAGTGAGTGTGTTAGTAGTTTTGATGCACGAGACCAGGTTATAGTGATGGGTGATTTGAATGCAAAAGTGAGTAATGTGGCAGTTGAGGGAATAACTGGTGAACATGAGGTGTTCAGTGTTGTAAATGGAAATGGTGAAGAGCTTGTAGATTTATGTGCTGAAAAAGGACTGCTGATTGGGAATACCTGGTTTAAAAAGAGAAATATACATAAGTATACGTATGTCAGTAGGAGAGATGGCCAGAGAGCGTTAATGGATTACGTGTTAATTGATAGGCGCAAAAGAGAGACTTTTGGATGTTAATGTGCTGAGAGGTACAACTGGAGGGATGTCTGATCATTATCTTATGGAGGCGAAGGTGAAGATTTGTAGAGGTTTTCAGAAAAGAAGAGAGAATGTTGGGGTGAAGAGAGTGGTGAGAGTAAGTGAGCCTGGGAAGATTTGTGTGAGGAAGTACCAGGAGGGACTGAGTACAGAATGGAATAAGGTAAGAACAAAGGACGTAAAGGGAGTGGGGGAGGAATGGGATGTATTTAGGGAAGCAGTGATGGCTTGCGCAAAAGATGCTTGTGGCATGAGAAGCATGGGAGGTGGGCAGATTAGAAAGGGTAGTGAGTGGTGAGATGATGAAGTTAGATTATTAGTGAAAGAGAAGAGAGAGGCATTTGGACGATTTTTGCAGGGAAATAATGCAAATGAGTGGGAGATGCATACAAGAAAGAGACAGGAGGTCAAAAGAAAGATGCAAAAGGTGAAAAAGAGGGCAAATGAGAGTTGGGGTGAGAGAGTATCATTAAATTTTAGGGAGAATAAAAAGATGTTTTGGAAGGAGGTAAATAAAGTGCATAAGACAGACAAGGGAACAAATGGGAACTTCAGTGAAGGGGGCTAATGGGGAGGTGATAACAAGTAGTGGTGATGTGAGAAGGAGATGGAGAGAGTATTTTGAAGGTTTGTTGAATGGGTTTGATGACAGAGTGGCAGGTATAGGGTGTTTTGGTCGAGGTGGTGTGCAAAGTGAGAGGGTTAGGGAAAATGATTTGGTAAACAGAGAAGAGGTGGTAAAAGCTTTGCGGAAGATGAAAGCCAGCAAGGCAGCGGGTTTGGATGGTATTGCAGTGGAATTTATTAAAAAAGGGGGTGACTGTATTGTTGACTGGTTGGTAAGGTTATTTAATGTATGTATGTATGAGAACAATGGAAGTAAGGGGAGTGGGGGAGGAATGGGATGTATTTAGGGAATCAGTGATGGATTGCGCAAAAGATGCTTGTGGCATGAGAAGAGTGGGAGGTGGGCTGTTTAGAAAGGGTAGTGAGTGGTGGGATGAAGAAGTAAGAGTATTAGTGAAAGAGAAGAGAGAGGCATTTGGACGATTTTTGCAGGGAAAAAATGCAATTGAGTGGGAGAAGTATAAAAGAAAGAGACAGGAGGTCAAGAGAAAGGTGCAAGAGGTGAAAAAAAGGGCAAATGAGAGTTGGGGTGAGAGACTATCAGTAAATTTTAGGGAGAATAAAAAGATGTTCTGGAAGGAGGTAAATAGGGTGCGTAAGACAAGGGAGCAAATGGGAACTTCAGTGAAGGGCGTAAATGGGGAGGTGATAACAAGTAGTGGTGATGTGAGAAGGAGATGGAATGAGTATTTTGAAGGTTTGTTGAATGTGTCTGATGACAGAGTGGCAGATATAGGGTGTTTTGGTCGAGGTGGTGTGCAAAGTGAGAGGGTTAGGGAAAATGATTTGGTAAACAGAGAAGAGGTAGTAAAAGCTTTGCGGAAGATGAAAGCCGGCAAGGCAGCAGGTTTGGATGGTATTGCAGTGGAATTTATTAAAAAAGGGGGTGACTGTATTGTTGACTGGTTGGTAAGGTTATTTAATGTATGTATGACTCATGGTGAGGTGCCTGAGGATTGGCGGAATGCGTGCATAGTGCCATTGTACAAAGGCAAAGGGGATAAGAGTGAGTGCTCAAATTACAGAGGTATAAGTTTGTTGAGTATTCCTGGTAAATTATATGGGAGGGTATTGATTGAGAGGGTGAAGGCATGTACAGAGCATCAGATTGGGGAAGAGCAGTGCGGTTTCAGAAGTGGTAGAGGATGTGTGGATCAGGTGTTTGCTTTGAAGAATGTATGTGAGAAATACTTAGAAAAGCAAATGGATTTGTATGTAGCATTTATGGATCTGGAGAAGGCATATGATAGAGTTGATAGAGATGCTCTGTGGAAGGTATTAAGAATATATGGTGTGGGAGGCAAGTTGTTAGAAGCAGTGAAAAGTTTTTATCGAGGATGTAAGGCATGTGTACGTGTAGGAAGAGAGGAAAGTGATTGGTTCTCAGTGAATGTAGGTTTGCGGCAGGGGTGTGTGATGTCTCCATGGTTGTTTAATTTGTTTATGGATGGGGTTGTTAGGGAGGTAAATGCAAGAGTCCTGGAAAGAGGGGCAAGTATGAAGTCTGTTGGGGATGAGAGAGCCTGGGAAGTGAGTCAGTTGTTGTTCGCTGATGATACAGCGCTGGTGGCTGATTCATGTGAGAAACTGCAGAAGCTGGTGACTGAGTTTGGTAAAGTGTGTGGAAGAAGAAAGTTAAGAGTAAATGTGAATAAGAGCAAGGTTATTAGGTACAGTAGGGTTGAGGGTCAAGTCAATTGGGAGGTAAGTTTGAATGGAGAAAAACTGGAGGAAGTGAAGTGTTTTAGATATCTGGGAGTGGATCTGTCAGCGGATGGAACCATGGAAGCGGAAGTGGATCATAGGGTGGGGGAGGGGGCGAAAATTTTGGGAGCCTTGAAAAATGTGTGGAAGTCGAGAACATTATCTCGGAAAGCAAAAATGGGTATGTTTGAAGGAATAGTGGTTCCAACAATGTTGTATGGTTGCGAGGCGTGGGCTATGGATAGAGTTGTGCGCAGGAGGATGGATGTGCTGGAAATGAGATGTTTGAGGACAATGTGTGGTGTGAGGTGGTTTGATCGAGTAAGTAACGTAAGGGTAAGAGAGATGTGTGGAAATAAAAAGAGCGTGGTTGAGAGAGCAGAAGAGGGTGTTTTGAAATGGTTTGGGCACATGGAGAGAATGAGTGAGGAAAGATTGACCAAGAGGATATATGTGTCGGAGGTGGAGGGAACGAGGAGAAGAGGGAGACCAAATTGGAGGTGGAAAGATGGAGTGAAAAAGATTTTGTGTGATCGGGGCCTGAACATGCAGGAGGGTGTAAGGAGGGCAAGGAATAGAGTGAATTGGAGCGATGTGGTATACAGGGGTTGACGTGCTGTCAGTGGAGTGAATCAAGGCATGTGAGGCGTCTGGGGTGGACCATGGAAAGCTGTGTAGGTATGTATACACGTGTGTGGACATGTGTATGTACATGTGTATGGGGGGGGGGGGGGGTTGGGCCATTTCTTTCGTCTGTTTCCTTGCGCTACCTCGCAGACGCGGGAGACAGCGACAAAGTATTAAAAAAAAAAAAAAAAAAAAAAAAAAAAAAAAAAAAAAAAAAAAAAAAGATTCATGGTGAGGTGCCTGAGGATTGGCGGAATGCTTGCATAGTGCCATTGTACAAAGGCAAAGGGGACAAAGGTGAGAGCTCAAATTACAGAAGTATAAGTTTGTTGAGTATTCCTGGGAAATTATATGGGAGGGTATTGATTGAAAGGGTGAAGGCATGTACAGAGCATCAGATTGGGGAAAAGCAGTGTGGTTTCAGAAGTGGTAGAGGATGTGTGGATCAGGTGTTTGCTTTGAAGAACGTATGTGAGAAATACTTAGAAAAGCAAATGGATTTGTATGTAGCATTTATGGATCTGGGGAAGGCATATGATAGAGTTGATAGAGATGCTCTGTGGAAGGTATTAAGAATATACGGTGTGGGAGGCAAGTTGTTAGAAGCAGTGAAAAGTTTTTATCGAGGATGTAAGGCATGTGTACGTGTAGGAAGAGAGGAAAGTGATTGGTTCTCAGTGAATGTAGGTTTGCAGCAGGGTTGTGTGATGTCTCCATGGTTGTTTAATTTGTTTATGGATGGGGTTGTTTGGGAGGTGAATGCAAGAGTTTTGGAAAGAGGGGCAAGTATGCAGTCTCTTGTGGATGAGAGAGCTTGGGAAGTGAGTCAGTTGTTGTTCGCTGATGACACAGCGCTGGTGGCTGATTCATGTGAGAAACTGCAGAAGCTGGTGACTGAGTTGGGTAAAGTGTGTGAAAGAAGAAAGTTGAGAGTAAATGTGAATAAGAGCAAGGTTATTAGGTACAGTAGGGTTGAGGGTCAAGTCAATTGGGAGGTAAGTTTGTATGGAGAAAACCTGGAGGAAGTGAAGTGTTTTAGAGATCTGGGAGTGGATCTGCCAGCGGATGGAACCATGGAAGTGGAAGTGAGTCACAGGGTGGGGGAGGGAGCGAAAATTCTGGGAGCCTTGAAAAATGTGTGGAAGTTGAGAACATCATCTCGGAAAGCAAAAATGGGTATGTTTGAAGGAATAGTGGTTCCAACAATGTTGTATGGTTGCGAGGCATGGGCTATGGATAGAGTTGTGCGCAGGAGGGTGGATGTGTTGGAAATGAGATGTTTGAGGACAATATGTGGTGTAAGGTGGTTTGATCGAGTAAGTAATAGTAGGGTAAGAGAGATGTGTGGTAATAAAAAGAGTGTGGTTGAGAGAGCAGAAGAGGGTGTTTTGAAATGGTTTGGTCACATGGAGAGAATGAGTGAGGAAAGATTGACCAAGAGGATATATGTGTCAGAGGTGGAGGGAACGAGGAGAAGTGGGAGACCAAATTGGAGGTGGAAAGATGGAGTGAAAAAAATTTTGAGTGATCGGGGCCTGAACATGCAGGAGGGTGAAAGGCTTGCAAGGGATAGAGTGAACTGGAACGATGTGGTATACCGGGGTCCACGTGCTGTCAATGGATTGAACCAGGGCATGTGAAGCGTCTGGGGTAAACCATGGAAAGTTCTGTGGGGGCCTGGATGTGGAAAGGGAGCTGTGGTTTCGGTGCATTATCACATGACAGCTAGAGACTGAGTGTGAATGAATGGGGCCTTTTTTGTCTTTTCCTAGCGCTACCTCGCACACATGAGGGGGGAGGGGGTTGTTCTTTCATGTGTGGCGAGGTGGCGATGGGAATGAATAAAGGCAGACTGTATGAATTATGTACATGTGTATATATGTATAGGTCTGTGTGTGTATATATATGTATACGTTGAGATGTATAGGTATGTATATTTGCGTGTGTGGACATGTATGTATATACATGTGTATGTGGGTGGGTTGGGCCATTCTTTCGTCTGTTTCTTTGCGTTACCTCGCTAACGCGGGGAGACAGCGACAAAGCAAAATAAATAAATGAATAAGTAAATATGAGATGTATAGGTATGTATATTTGCGTGTGTGGACGTGTATGTATATACATATGTATGTGGGTGGGTTGGGCCATTCTTTCATGTTTCCTTGTAACGTGGGAGACAGTGACAAAGCAAAATAAATAAATAAAATAAATAAATACTCTCTTACACTTTCATTACTTACTCGATCAAACCATCTCACACCACATATTGTCCTCAAACATCTCATTTCCAGCACATCCACCCTCCTCCGCACAACTCTATTCCTTGAAACATACCCATTTTTGCTTTCCAAGTTGAAGTTTTCAACATCCTAACAATCTAATGGTCATTATACTCTGCAGTTTTGATGTCTATTTGATGAAAGAGGTGAGAAACTGACAAGTCAATTATCAATACAAAATGATTCAAGTACAAGACACTTTTCATAAACAACAATTGCCAGTTAAAGGGATATGTTATGATACACATGAATCCAAATAGAACATATTTTTCAATTACACTTAAATACACTATGATTAGCTGCATTACAGTTTTATGAACTATAACAAAATAAGAATACTTCAGTTATTCACATATTTCACAGGACAATACAACCCTCTTTCTACATCTTGTATTGGAAAAGGGATTTTCTCATTCACTATCACTTGCACTCATATAATGAGCCTTTGAATGATAGGTATGGGAAGAAGATGCCAGCGATCTTGCCTCTGTGTTTACAAGTTCCTGACTTTCTCCTGCAGAATCAGTATTTTTCTTTGGTGCAGCATCAGTTTTACACATTACAGAATTATTTACAGTCTCTTTTGATATACTACAATCATCAATATGTCTCTCTCCAGATTCACTTGATTCACCATAAAACTTCTTGAATTCAGAAAGAGTAGCAGTTGACGGTATTATCACTTTAAGGTGTGATAATCGTGGACAAACTTTTTCATACAAGTATTTTATTCCATCTGCAACAGGTACAAGAAAATGGTTCAAATTTGTTACAATGTAACAATCCAACGTTAAAACAAGTCATCTTCAAGAATGACAATCTCTAAAACTAGTTTTCATCTTGTGTACTTGAGAATCTTTAAGTCTTGATAACATGCAATAAAAAGCATTCACCTTTTAGTATATGTGATAAAGAAACAATGATACAAAGAGGGCCAAATCTAGTTTTCACCATATCTTATAAAGAAAGGCATATAAGAGGTTTTTATGACATACACTATCCCTGGGGATATGGGAGAAAGAATACTTACCATGCATTCCTCACGTGTCGTAGAAGGCGACTAAAGGGGACGGGTGTGGGGGGCCAGAAACCCTCCCCTCCATATATTTTAACTTTTTAAAAGGGGAAACAGAAGAAGGAGTCACGCAGGGAGTGCTCATCCTCCTCAAAGGCTCAGATTGGGGTGTCTAAATGTGTGTGGATAAAACCAAGATGAGAAAACAGGAGATATAGGTAGTATGTTTGAGGAAAGGAACCTGGATGTTTTGGCTCTGAGTGAAACGAAGCTCAAGGGTAAAGGGGAAGAGTGGTTTGGGAATGTCTTGGGAGTAAAGTCAGGGGTTAGTGAGAGGACAAGAGCAAGGGAAGGAGTAGCACTACTCCTGAAACAGGAGTGGTGGGAGTATGTGATAGAGTGTAAGAAAGTAAACTCTAGATTGATATGGGCAAAACTGAAAGTTGATGAAGAGATATGGGTGATTATTGGTGCATATGCACCTCGCCATGAGAAGAAAGATCATGAGAGGCAAGTGTTTTGGGAGAGGCTGAATGAGTGTGTTAGTGGTTTTGATGCATGAGACTGGTTATAGTGATGGGTGATTTCAATGCAAAGGTGAGTAATATGGCAGTTGAGGGATTGGTATACATGGGGTGTTCAGTGTTGTAAATGGAAATGGTGAAGAGCTTGTAGATTTATGTGCTGAAAAAGGACTGCCGATTGGGAATACCTGGTTTAAAAAGAGAGATATACATAAGTATACGTATGCAAGTAGGAGGGATGGCCAGAGAGCGTTATTGGATTACATGTTAATTGATAGGCGTGCAAAAGAGATACTTTTGGATGTTAATGTGCTGAGAGGTGCAACTGGAGAGATGTCTGATCATTATCTTGTGGAGGTGAAGGTGAAGATTTGTAGAGGTTTTCAGAAAAGAAGAGAGAATGTTGGGGTGAAGAGAGTGGTGAGAGTAAGTGAGCCTGGGAAGATTTGTGTGAGGAAGTACCAGGAGGGACTGAGTACAGAATGGACTAAGGTAAGAACAAAGGACGTAAAGGGAGTGGGGGAGGAATGGGATGTATTTAGGGAAGCAGTGATGGCTTGCGCAAAAGATGCTTGTGGCATGAGAAGCATGGGAGGTGGGCAGATTAGAAAGGGTAGTGAGTGGTGAGATGATGAAGTTAGATTATTAGTGAAAGAGAAGAGAGAGGCATTTGGACGATTTTTGCAGGGAAATAATGCAAATGAGTGGGAGATGCATACAAGAAAGAGACAGGAGGTCAAAAGAAAGATGCAAAGGTGAAAAAGAGGGCAAATGAGAGTTGGGGTGAGAGAGTATCATTAAATTTTAGGGAGAATAAAAAGATGTTTTGGAAGGAGGTAAATAAAGTGCATAAGACAGACAAGGGAACAAATGGGAACTTCAGTGAAGGGGGCTAATGGGGAGGTGATAACAAGTAGTGGTGATGTGAGAAGGAGATGGAGAGAGTATTTTGAAGGTTTGTTGAATGGGTTTGATGACAGAGTGGCAGGTATAGGGTGTTTTGGTCGAGGTGGTGTGCAAAGTGAGAGGGTTAGGGAAAATGATTTGGTAAACAGAGAAGAGGTGGTAAAAGCTTTGCGGAAGATGAAAGCCAGCAAGGCAGCGGGTTTGGATGGTATTGCAGTGGAATTTATTAAAAAAGGGGGTGACTGTATTGTTGACTGGTTGGTAAGGTTATTTAATGTATGTATGTATGAGAACAATGGAAGTAAGGGGAGTGGGGGAGGAATGGGATGTATTTAGGGAATCAGTGATGGATTGCGCAAAAGATGCTTGTGGCATGAGAAGAGTGGGAGGTGGGCTGTTTAGAAAGGGTAGTGAGTGGTGGGATGAAGAAGTAAGAGTATTAGTGAAAGAGAAGAGAGAGGCATTTGGACGATTTTTGCAGGGAAAAAATGCAATTGAGTGGGAGAAGTATAAAAGAAAGAGACAGGAGGTCAAGAGAAAGGTGCAAGAGGTGAAAAAAAGGGCAAATGAGAGTTGGGGTGAGAGACTATCAGTAAATTTTAGGGAGAATAAAAAGATGTTCTGGAAGGAGGTAAATAGGGTGCGTAAGACAAGGGAGCAAATGGGAACTTCAGTGAAGGGCGTAAATGGGGAGGTGATAACAAGTAGTGGTGATGTGAGAAGGAGATGGAATGAGTATTTTGAAGGTTTGTTGAATGTGTCTGATGACAGAGTGGCAGATATAGGGTGTTTTGGTCGAGGTGGTGTGCAAAGTGAGAGGGTTAGGGAAAATGATTTGGTAAACAGAGAAGAGGTAGTAAAAGCTTTGCGGAAGATGAAAGCCGGCAAGGCAGCAGGTTTGGATGGTATTGCAGTGGAATTTATTAAAAAAGGGGGTGACTGTATTGTTGACTGGTTGGTAAGGTTATTTAATGTATGTATGACTCATGGTGAGGTGCCTGAGGATTGGCGGAATGCGTGCATAGTGCCATTGTACAAAGGCAAAGGGGATAAGAGTGAGTGCTCAAATTACAGAGGTATAAGTTTGTTGAGTATTCCTGGTAAATTATATGGGAGGGTATTGATTGAGAGGGTGAAGGCATGTACAGAGCATCAGATTGGGGAAGAGCAGTGCGGTTTCAGAAGTGGTAGAGGATGTGTGGATCAGGTGTTTGCTTTGAAGAATGTATGTGAGAAATACTTAGAAAAGCAAATGGATTTGTATGTAGCATTTATGGATCTGGAGAAGGCATATGATAGAGTTGATAGAGATGCTCTGTGGAAGGTATTAAGAATATATGGTGTGGGAGGCAAGTTGTTAGAAGCAGTGAAAAGTTTTTATCGAGGATGTAAGGCATGTGTACGTGTAGGAAGAGAGGAAAGTGATTGGTTCTCAGTGAATGTAGGTTTGCGGCAGGGGTGTGTGATGTCTCCATGGTTGTTTAATTTGTTTATGGATGGGGTTGTTAGGGAGGTAAATGCAAGAGTCCTGGAAAGAGGGGCAAGTATGAAGTCTGTTGGGGATGAGAGAGCCTGGGAAGTGAGTCAGTTGTTGTTCGCTGATGATACAGCGCTGGTGGCTGATTCATGTGAGAAACTGCAGAAGCTGGTGACTGAGTTTGGTAAAGTGTGTGGAAGAAGAAAGTTAAGAGTAAATGTGAATAAGAGCAAGGTTATTAGGTACAGTAGGGTTGAGGGTCAAGTCAATTGGGAGGTAAGTTTGAATGGAGAAAAACTGGAGGAAGTGAAGTGTTTTAGATATCTGGGAGTGGATCTGTCAGCGGATGGAACCATGGAAGCGGAAGTGGATCATAGGGTGGGGGAGGGGGCGAAAATTTTGGGAGCCTTGAAAAATGTGTGGAAGTCGAGAACATTATCTCGGAAAGCAAAAATGGGTATGTTTGAAGGAATAGTGGTTCCAACAATGTTGTATGGTTGCGAGGCGTGGGCTATGGATAGAGTTGTGCGCAGGAGGATGGATGTGCTGGAAATGAGATGTTTGAGGACAATGTGTGGTGTGAGGTGGTTTGATCGAGTAAGTAACGTAAGGGTAAGAGAGATGTGTGGAAATAAAAAGAGCGTGGTTGAGAGAGCAGAAGAGGGTGTTTTGAAATGGTTTGGGCACATGGAGAGAATGAGTGAGGAAAGATTGACCAAGAGGATATATGTGTCGGAGGTGGAGGGAACGAGGAGAAGAGGGAGACCAAATTGGAGGTGGAAAGATGGAGTGAAAAAGATTTTGTGTGATCGGGGCCTGAACATGCAGGAGGGTGTAAGGAGGGCAAGGAATAGAGTGAATTGGAGCGATGTGGTATACAGGGGTTGACGTGCTGTCAGTGGAGTGAATCAAGGCATGTGAGGCGTCTGGGGTGGACCATGGAAAGCTGTGTAGGTATGTATACACGTGTGTGGACATGTGTATGTACATGTGTATGGGGGGGGGGGGGGGGTTGGGCCATTTCTTTCGTCTGTTTCCTTGCGCTACCTCGCAGACGCGGGAGACAGCGACAAAGTATAAAAAAAAAAAAAAAAAAAAAAAAAAAAAAAAAATTCATGGTGAGGTGCCTGAGGATTGGCGGAATGCTTGCATAGTGCCATTGTACAAAGGCAAAGGGGACAAAGGTGAGAGCTCAAATTACAGAAGTATAAGTTTGTTGAGTATTCCTGGGAAATTATATGGGAGGGTATTGATTGAAAGGGTGAAGGCATGTACAGAGCATCAGATTGGGGAAAAGCAGTGTGGTTTCAGAAGTGGTAGAGGATGTGTGGATCAGGTGTTTGCTTTGAAGAACGTATGTGAGAAATACTTAGAAAAGCAAATGGATTTGTATGTAGCATTTATGGATCTGGGGAAGGCATATGATAGAGTTGATAGAGATGCTCTGTGGAAGGTATTAAGAATATACGGTGTGGGAGGCAAGTTGTTAGAAGCAGTGAAAAGTTTTTATCGAGGATGTAAGGCATGTGTACGTGTAGGAAGAGAGGAAAGTGATTGGTTCTCAGTGAATGTAGGTTTGCAGCAGGGTTGTGTGATGTCTCCATGGTTGTTTAATTTGTTTATGGATGGGGTTGTTTGGGAGGTGAATGCAAGAGTTTTGGAAAGAGGGGCAAGTATGCAGTCTCTTGTGGATGAGAGAGCTTGGGAAGTGAGTCAGTTGTTGTTCGCTGATGACACAGCGCTGGTGGCTGATTCATGTGAGAAACTGCAGAAGCTGGTGACTGAGTTGGGTAAAGTGTGTGAAAGAAGAAAGTTGAGAGTAAATGTGAATAAGAGCAAGGTTATTAGGTACAGTAGGGTTGAGGGTCAAGTCAATTGGGAGGTAAGTTTGTATGGAGAAAACCTGGAGGAAGTGAAGTGTTTTAGAGATCTGGGAGTGGATCTGCCAGCGGATGGAACCATGGAAGTGGAAGTGAGTCACAGGGTGGGGGAGGGAGCGAAAATTCTGGGAGCCTTGAAAAATGTGTGGAAGTTGAGAACATCATCTCGGAAAGCAAAAATGGGTATGTTTGAAGGAATAGTGGTTCCAACAATGTTGTATGGTTGCGAGGCATGGGCTATGGATAGAGTTGTGCGCAGGAGGGTGGATGTGTTGGAAATGAGATGTTTGAGGACAATATGTGGTGTAAGGTGGTTTGATCGAGTAAGTAATAGTAGGGTAAGAGAGATGTGTGGTAATAAAAAGAGTGTGGTTGAGAGAGCAGAAGAGGGTGTTTTGAAATGGTTTGGTCACATGGAGAGAATGAGTGAGGAAAGATTGACCAAGAGGATATATGTGTCAGAGGTGGAGGGAACGAGGAGAAGTGGGAGACCAAATTGGAGGTGGAAAGATGGAGTGAAAAAAATTTTGAGTGATCGGGGCCTGAACATGCAGGAGGGTGAAAGGCTTGCAAGGGATAGAGTGAACTGGAACGATGTGGTATACCGGGGTCCACGTGCTGTCAATGGATTGAACCAGGGCATGTGAAGCGTCTGGGGTAAACCATGGAAAGTTCTGTGGGGGCCTGGATGTGGAAAGGGAGCTGTGGTTTCGGTGCATTATCACATGACAGCTAGAGACTGAGTGTGAATGAATGGGGCCTTTTTTGTCTTTTCCTAGCGCTACCTCGCACACATGAGGGGGGAGGGGGTTGTTCTTTCATGTGTGGCGAGGTGGCGATGGGAATGAATAAAGGCAGACTGTATGAATTATGTACATGTGTATATATGTATAGGTCTGTGTGTGTATATATATGTATACGTTGAGATGTATAGGTATGTATATTTGCGTGTGTGGACATGTATGTATATACATGTGTATGTGGGTGGGTTGGGCCATTCTTTCGTCTGTTTCTTTGCGTTACCTCGCTAACGCGGGAGACAGCGACAAAGCAAAATAAATAAATGAATAAGTAAATATGAGATGTATAGGTATGTATATTTGCGTGTGTGGACGTGTATGTATATACATATGTATGTGGGTGGGTTGGGCCATTCTTTCATGTTTCCTTGTAACGTGGGAGACAGTGACAAAGCAAAATAAATAAATAAAATAAATAAATACTCTCTTACACTTTCATTACTTACTCGATCAAACCATCTCACACCACATATTGTCCTCAAACATCTCATTTCCAGCACATCCACCCTCCTCCGCACAACTCTATTCCTTGAAACATACCCATTTTTGCTTTCCAAGTTGAAGTTTTCAACATCCTAACAATCTAATGGTCATTATACTCTGCAGTTTTGATGTCTATTTGATGAAAGAGGTGAGAAACTGACAAGTCAATTATCAATACAAAATGATTCAAGTACAAGACACTTTTCATAAACAACAATTGCCAGTTAAAGGGATATGTTATGATACACATGAATCCAAATAGAACATATTTTTCAATTACACTTAAATACACTATGATTAGCTGCATTACAGTTTTATGAACTATAACAAAATAAGAATACTTCAGTTATTCACATATTTCACAGGACAATACAACCCTCTTTCTACATCTTGTATTGGAAAAGGGATTTTCTCATTCACTATCACTTGCACTCATATAATGAGCCTTTGAATGATAGGTATGGGAAGAAGATGCCAGCGATCTTGCCTCTGTGTTTACAAGTTCCTGACTTTCTCCTGCAGAATCAGTATTTTTCTTTGGTGCAGCATCAGTTTTACACATTACAGAATTATTTACAGTCTCTTTTGATATACTACAATCATCAATATGTCTCTCTCCAGATTCACTTGATTCACCATAAAACTTCTTGAATTCAGAAAGAGTAGCAGTTGACGGTATTATCACTTTAAGGTGTGATAATCGTGGACAAACTTTTTCATACAAGTATTTTATTCCATCTGCAACAGGTACAAGAAAATGGTTCAAATTTGTTACAATGTAACAATCCAACGTTAAAACAAGTCATCTTCAAGAATGACAATCTCTAAAACTAGTTTTCATCTTGTGTACTTGAGAATCTTTAAGTCTTGATAACATGCAATAAAAAGCATTCACCTTTTAGTATATGTGATAAAGAAACAATGATACAAAGAGGGCCAAATCTAGTTTTCACCATATCTTATAAAGAAAGGCATATAAGAGGTTTTTATGACATACACTATCCCTGGGGATATGGGAGAAAGAATACTTACCATGCATTCCTCACGTGTCGTAGAAGGCGACTAAAGGGGACGGGTGTGGGGGGCCAGAAACCCTCCCCTCCATATATTTTAACTTTTTAAAAGGGGAAACAGAAGAAGGAGTCACGCAGGGAGTGCTCATCCTCCTCAAAGGCTCAGATTGGGGTGTCTAAATGTGTGTGGATAAAACCAAGATGAGAAAACAGGAGATATAGGTAGTATGTTTGAGGAAAGGAACCTGGATGTTTTGGCTCTGAGTGAAACGAAGCTCAAGGGTAAAGGGGAAGAGTGGTTTGGGAATGTCTTGGGAGTAAAGTCAGGGGTTAGTGAGAGGACAAGAGCAAGGGAAGGAGTAGCACTACTCCTGAAACAGGAGTGGTGGGAGTATGTGATAGAGTGTAAGAAAGTAAACTCTAGATTGATATGGGCAAAACTGAAAGTTGATGAAGAGATATGGGTGATTATTGGTGCATATGCACCTCGCCATGAGAAGAAAGATCATGAGAGGCAAGTGTTTTGGGAGAGGCTGAATGAGTGTGTTAGTGGTTTTGATGCATGAGACTGGGTTATAGTGATGGGTGATTTCAATGCAAAGGTGAGTAATATGGCAGTTGAGGGATTGGTATACATGGGGTGTTCAGTGTTGTAAATGGAAATGGTGAAGAGCTTGTAGATTTATGTGCTGAAAAAGGACTGCCGATTGGGAATACCTGGTTTAAAAAGAGAGATATACATAAGTATACGTATGCAAGTAGGAGGGATGGCCAGAGAGCGTTATTGGATTACATGTTAATTGATAGGCGTGCAAAAGAGATACTTTTGGATGTTAATGTGCTGAGAGGTGCAACCGGAGAGATGTCTGATCATTATCTTGTGGAGGTGAAGGTGAAGATTTGTACAGGTTTTCAGAAAAGAAGAGAGAATGTTGGGGTGAAGAGAGTGGTGAGAGTAAGTGAGCTTGGGAAGGAGACTTGTGTGAGGAAGTACCAGGAGAGACTGAGTACTGAATGGAAAAAGGTGAAAACAAAGGACGTAACGGGAGTGGGGGAGGAATGAGATGTACTTAGGGAAGTAGTGATGGATTGCGCAAAAGATGCTTGTGGCTTGAGAAGCGTGGGAGGTGGGCAGATTAGAAAGGGTAGTGAGTGGTGGGATGAAGAAGTAAGATTTTTAGTGAAAGAGATGAGAGAGGCATTTGGACGATTTTTGCTGGGAAATAACGCAAATGACTGGGAGATGTATAAAAGAAAGAGGCAGGAGGTCAAGAGAAAGGTGCAAGAGGTGAAAAAGAGGGCAAATGAGAGTTGGGGTAGGATGGTATCATTAAATTTTAGGGAGAATAAAAAGATGTTTTGGAAGGAGGTAAATAAAGTGCGTAAAACAGGGGAACAAATGGGAACTTCAGTGAAGGGGGTTAATGGGGAGGTGATAACAAGTACTGGTGATGTGAGAAGGAGATGGAGTGAGTATTCTGAAGGTTTGTTGAATGTGTTTGATGATGAAATGGAAAAAGGTGAGAACAATGGAAGTAAGGGGAGTGGGGGAGGAATGGGATGTATTTAGGGAATCAGTGATGGATTGCGCAAAAGATGCTTGTGGCATGAGAAGAGTGGGAGGTGGGCTGTTTAAAAAGGGTAGTGAGTGGTGGGATGAAGAAGTAAGAGTATTAGGGAAAGAGAAGAGAGAGGCATTTGGACGATTTTTGCAGGGAAAAAATGCAATTGAGTGGGAGAAGTATAAAAGAAAGAGACAGGAGGTCAAGAGAAAGGTGCAAGAGGTGAAAAAAAGGGCAAATGAGAGTTGGGGTGAGAGACTATCAGTAAATTTTAGGGAGAATAAAAAGATGTTCTGGAAGGAGGTAAATAGGGTGCGTAAGACAAGGGAGCAAATGGGAACTTCAGTGAAGGGCGTAAATGGGGAGGTGATAACAAGTAGTGGTGATGTGAGAAGGAGATGGAATGAGTATTTTGAAGGTTTGTTGAATGTGTCTGATGATAGAGTGGCACATATAGGGTGTTTGGGTCGAGGTGGTGTGCAAAGTGAGAGGGTTAGGGAAAATGATTTGGTAAACAGAGAAGAGGTAGTAAAAGCTTTGCGGAAGATGAAAGCCGGCAAGGCAGCAGGTTTGGATGGTATTGCAGTGGAATTTATTAAAAAAGGGGGTGACTGTATTGTTGACTGGTTGGTAAGGTTATTTAATGTATGTATGACTCATGGTGAGGTGCCTGAGGATTGGCGGAATGCGTGCATAGTGCCATTGTACAAAGGCAAAGGGGATAAGAGTGAGTGCTCAAATTACAGAGGTATAAGTTTGTTGAGTATTCCTGGTAAATTATATGGGAGGGTATTGATTGAGAGGGTGAAGGCATGTACAGAGCATCAGATTGGGGAAGAGCAGTGTGGTTTCAGAAGTGGTAGAGGATGTGTGGATCAGGTGTTTGCTTTGAAGAATGTATGTGAGAAATACTTAGAAAAGCAAATGGATTTGTATGTAGCATTTATGGATCTGGAGAAGGCATATGATAGAGTTGATAGAGATGCTCTGTGGAAGGTATTAAGAATATATGGTGTGGGAGGCAAGTTGATAGAAGCAGTGAAAAGTTTTTATCGAGGATGTAAGGCATGTGTACGTGTAGGAAGAGAGGAAAGTGATTGGTTCTCAGTGAATGTAGGTTTGCGGCAGGGGTGTGTGATGTCTCCATAGTTGTTTAATTTGTTTATGGATGGGGTTGTTAGGGAGGTAAATGCAAGAGTCTTGGAAAGAGGGGCAAGTATGAAGTCTGTTGGGGATGAGAGAGCTTGGGAAGTGAGTCAGTTGTTGTTCGCTGATGATACAGCGCTGGTGGCGGATTCATGTGAGAAACTGCAGAAGCTGGTGACGGAGTTTGGTAAAGTGTGTGGAAGAAGAAAGTTAAGAGTAAATGTGAATAAGAGCAAGGTTATTAGGTACAGTAGGGTTGAGGGTCAAGTCAATTGGGAGGTGAGTTTGAATGGAGAAAAACTGGAGGAAGTGAAGTGTTTTAGATATCTGGGAGTGGATCTGGCAGCGGATGGAACCATGGAAGCGGAAGTGGATCATAGGGTGGTTTACCCCAGACGCTTCACATGCCTTGATTCAATCCACTGACAGCACGTCAACCCCGGTATACCACATCGATCCAATTCACTCTATTCCTTGCCCTCCTTTCACCCTCCTGCATGTTCAGGCCCCGATCACACAAAATCTTTTTCACTCCATCTTTCCACCTCCAATTTGGTCTCCCTCTTCTCGTTCCCTCCACCTCCGACACATATATCCTCATGGTCAATATTTCCTCACTCATTCTCTCCATGTGCCCAAACCATTTCAAAACTAATTATTTTATGTATATATAAATAAATATCCCTGGGGATAGGGGAGAAAGAATACTTAGCACGTATTCCCTGCGTGTCGTAGAAGGCGACTAAAAGGGAAGGGAGCGGGGGGCTGGAAATCCTCCCCTCTTGTTTTTTTTTTTTTTTTTTTTTTTTTTTTTAAGAGAAGGAACAGAGAAGGGGGCCAGGTGAGGATATTCCCTCAGAGGCCCAGTCCTCTGTTCTTAACGTTACCTTGCTAATGCGGGAAATGGCGAATAGTTTGAAAGAAAGAAAGAATAAATATATATATATATAAATATTTATATATATATATTTTTTTTTTGCCGCTGTCTCCCGCGTTTGCGAGGTAGCGCAAGGAAACAGACGAAAGAAATGGCCCAACCCACCCCCATACACATGCCTTGATTCAATCCACTGACAGCACGTCAACCCCGGTATACCACATCGATCCAATTCACTCTATTCTTTGCCCTCCTTTCACCCTCCTGCATGTTCAGGCCCCGATCACACAAAATCTTTTTCACTCCATCTTTCCACCTCCAATTTGGTCTCCCTCTTCTCCTCGTTCCCTCCACCTCCGACACATATATCCTCTTGGTCAATCTTTCCTCACTCATTCTCTCCATGTGACCAAACCATTTCAAAACACCCTCTTCTGCTCTCTCAACCACGCTCTTTTTATTTCCACACATCTCTCTTACCCTTACGTTACTTACTCGATCAAACCACCTCACACCACACATTGTCCTCAAACATCTCATTTCTAGCACATCCATCCTCCTGCGCACAACTCTATACATAGTCCACGCCTCGCAACCATACAACATTGTTGGAACCACTATTCCTTCAAACATACCCATTTTTGCTTTCCGAGATAATGTTCTCGTTTTCCACACATTCTTCAAGGCCCCCAGAATTTTCGCCCCCTCCCCCACCCTATGATCCACTTCCGCTTCCATGGTTTGTCCTCAAACATCTCATTTCTAGCACATCCATCCTCCTGCGCACAACTCTATACATAGTCCACGCCTCGCAACCATACAACATTGTTGGAACCACTATTCCTTCAAACATACCCATTTTTGCTTTCCGAGATAATGTTCTCGTTTTCCACACATTCTTCAAGGCCCCCAGAATTTTCGCCCCCTCCCCCACCCTATGATCCACTTCCGCTTCCATGGTTCCATCCGCTGCCAGATCCACTCCCAGATATCTAAAACACTTCACTTCCTCCAGTTTTTCTCCATTCAAACTCACCTCCCAATTGAATTGACCCTCAACCCTACTGTACCTAATAACCTTGCTCTTATTCACATTTACTCTTAACTTTCTTCTTTCACACACTTTACCAAACTCAGTCACCAGCTTCTGCAGTTTCTCACATGAATCAGCCACCAGCGCTGTATCATCAGCGAACAACAACTGACTCACTTCCCAAGCTCTCTCATCCCCAACAGACTTCATGCTTGCCCCTCTTTCCAAAACTCTTGCATTCACCTCCCTAACAACCCCATCCATAAACAAATTAAACAACCATGGAGACATCACACACCCCTGCCACAAACCTACATTCACTGAGAACCAATCACTTTCCTCTCTTCCTACACGTACAGATGCCTTACGTCCTCGATAAAAACTTTTCACTGCTTCTAACAACTTGCCTCCCACACCATATATTCTTAATACCTTCCACAGAGCATCTCTATCAACTCTATCATATGCCTTCTCCAGATCCATAAATGCAACATACAAATCCATTTGCTTTTCTAAGTATTTCTCACATACATTCTTCAAAGCAAACACCTGATCCACACATCCTCTACCACTTCTGAAACCACACTGCTCTTCCCCAATCTGATGCTCTGTACATGCCTTCACCCTCTCAATCAATACCCTCCCATATAATTTGCCAGGAATACTCAACAAACTTATACCTCTGTAATTTGAGCACTCACTCTTATCCCCTTTGCCTTTATACAATGGCACTATGCACGCATTCCGCCAATCCTCAGGCACCTCACCATGAGTCATACATACATTAAATAACCTTACCAACCAGTCAACAATACAGTCACCCCCTTTTTTAATAAATTCCACTGCAATACCATCCAAACCTGCTGCCTTGCCGGCTTTCATCTTCCGCAAAGCTTTTACTACCTCTTCTCTGTTTACCAACTCATTTTCTCTAACCCTCGCACTTCGCACACCACCTCAACCAAAACACCCTATATCTGCCACTCTATCATCAAACACATTCAACAAACCTTCATATATATATATATATATATATATATATATATATATATATATTAAACAACCATGGAGACATCACACACCCCTGCCGCAAACCTACATTCACTGAGAACCAATCACTTTCCTCTCTTCCTACACGTACACATGCCTTACATCCTCGATAAAAACTTTTCACTGCTTCTAACAACTTTCCTCCCACACCATATATTCTTAATACCTTCCACAGAGCATCTCTATCAACTCTATCATATGCCTTCTCCAGATCCATAAATGCTACATACAAATCCATTTGCTTTTCTAAGTATTTCTCACATACATTCTTCAAAGCAAACACCTGATCCACACATCCTCTACCACTTCTGAAACCACACTGCTCTTCCCCAATCTGATGCTCTGTACATGCCTTCACCCTCTCAATCAATACCCTCCCATATAATTTACCAGGAATACTCAACAAACTTATACCTCTGTAATTTGAGCACTCACTCTTATCCCCTTTGCCTTTGTACAATGGCACTATGCACGCATTCCGCCAATCCTCAGGCACCTCACCATGAGTCATACATACATTAAATAACCTTACCAACCAGTCAACAATACAGTCACCCCCTTTTTTAATAAATTCCACTGCAATACCATCCAAACCTGCTGCCTTGCCGGCTTTATAGATGGGGTTGTTAGGGAGGTAAATGCAAGAGTTTTGGAAAGAGGGGCAAGTATGAAGTCTGTTGGGGATGAGAGAGCTTGGGAAGTGAGTCAGTTGTTGTTCGCTGATGATACAGCGCTGGTGGCTGATTCATGTGAGAAACTGCAGAAGCTGGTGACTGAGTTTGGTAAAGTGTGTGGAAGAAGAAAGTTAAGAGTAAATGTGAATAAGAGCACGGTTGTTAGGTACAGTAGGGTTGAGGGTCAAGTCAATTGGGAGGTGAGTTTGAATGGAGAAAAACTGGAGGAAGTGAAGTGTTTTAGATATCTGGGAGTGGATCTGGCAGCGGATGGAACCATGGAAGCGGAAGTGGATCATAGGGTGGGGGAGGGGGCGAAAATTCTGGGGGCCTTGAAGAATGTGTGGAAGTCGAGAACATTATCTCGGAGAGCAAAAATGGGTATGTTTGAAGGAATAGTGGTTCCAACAATGTTGTATGGTTGCGAGGCGTGGGCTATGGATAGAGTTGTGCGCAGGAGGATGGATGTGCTGGAAATGAGATGTTTGAGGACAATGTGTGGTGTGAGGTGGTTTGATCGAGTGAGTAACGTAAGGGTAAGAGAGATGTGTGGAAATAAAAAGAGCGTGGTTGAGAGAGCAGAAGAGGGTGTTTTGAAGTGGTTTGGGCACATGGAGAGAATGAGTGAGGAAAGATTGACCAAGAGGATATATGTGTCGGAGGTGGAGGGAACGAGGAGAAGAGGGAGACCAAATTGGAGGTGGAAAGATGGAGTGAAAAAGATTTTGTGTGATCGGGGCCTGAACATGCAGGAGGGTGAAAGGAGGGCAAGGAATAGAGTGAATTGGAGCGATGTGCTATAACGGGGTTGACGTGCTGTCAGTGGATTGAATCAAGGCATGTGAAGCGTCTGGGGTAAACCATGGAAAGCTGTGTAGGTATGTATATTTGCGTGTGTGGACGTATGTATATACATGTGTATGGGGGGGGGGGGTTGGGCCATTTCTTTCGTCTGTTTCCTTGCACTACCTCGCAAACGCGGGAGACAGCAACAAAGTAAAAGAAAAAAAAAAAAAATGCCATTGTACAAAGGCAAAGGGGATAAGAGTGAGTGCTCAAATTACAGAGGTATAAGTTTGTTGAGTATTCCTGGTAAATTATATGGGAGGGTATTGATTGAGAGGGTGAAGGCATGTACAGAGCATCAGATTGGGGAAGAGCAGTGTGGTTTCAGAAGTGGTAGAGGATGTGTGGATCAGGTGTTTGCTTTGAAGAATGTATGTGAGAAATACTTAGAAAAGCAAATGGATTTGTATGTAGCATTTATGGATCTGGAGAAGGCATATGATAGAGTTGATAGAGATGCTCTGTGGAAGGTATTAAGAATATATGGTGTGGGAGGAAAGTTGTTAGAGGCAGTGAAAAGTTTTTATCGACGATGTAAGGCATGTGTACGTGTAGGAAGAGAGGAAAGTGATTGGTTCTCAGTGAATGTAGGTTTGCGGCAGGGGTGTGTGATGTCTCCATGGTTGTTTAATTTGTTTATGGATGGGGTTGTTAGGGAGGTAAATGCAAGAGTTTTGGAAAGAGGGGCAAGTATGAAGTCTGTTGGGGATGAGAGAGCTTGGGAAGTGAGTCAGTTGTTGTTCGCTGATGATACAGCGCTGGTGGCTGATTCATGTGAGAAACTGCAGAAGCTGGTGACTGAGTTTGGAAAAGTGTGTGGAAGAAGAAAGTTAAGAGTAAATGTGAATAAGAGCAAGGTTATTAGGTACAGTAGGGTTGAGGGTCAATTCAATTGGGAGGTGAGTTTGAATGGAGAAAAACTGGAGGAAGTGAAGTGTTTTAGATATCTGGGAGTGGATCTGGCAGCAGATGGAACCATGGAAGCGGAAGTGGATCATAGGGTGGGGGAGGGGGCGAAAATCCTGGGGGCCTTGAAGAATGTGTGGAAGTCGAGAACATTATCTCGGAAAGCAAAAATGGGTATGTTTGAAGGAATAGTGGTTCCAACAATGTTGTATGGTTGCGAGGCGTGGGCTATGGATAGAGTTGTGCGCAGGAGGATGGATGTGCTGGAAATGAGATGTTTGAGGACAATGTGTGGTGTGAGGTGGTTTGATCGAGTGAGTAACGTAAGGGTAAGAGAGATGTGTGGAAATAAAAAGAACGTGGTTCAGAGAGCAGAAGAGGGTGTTTTGAAGTGGTTTGGGCATATGGAGAGGATGAGTGAGGAAAGATTGACCAAGAGGATATATGTGTTGGAGGTGGAGGGAACAAGGAGAAGAGGGAGACCAAATTGGAGGTGGAAAGATGGTGTGAAAATGATTTTGTGTGATCGGGGCCTGAACATGCAGGAGGGTGAAAGGAGGGCAAGGAATAGAGTGATTTGGAGCGATGCGGTATACCGGGGTTGACGTGCTGTCAGTGGATTGAATCAAGGCAAGTGAAGCGTCTGGGGTAAACCATGGAAAGCTGTGTAGGTATGTATATTTGCGTGTGTGGACGTATGTATATACATGTGTATGGGGGGGGGTTGGGCCATTTCTTTCGTCTGTTTCCTTGCGCTACCTCGCAAACACGGGAGACAGCGACAAAGTATAATAAAAAAATAATAAATAATATAAATATATATATATATATGTATGTAGCATTTATGGATCTGGAGAAGGCATATGATAGAGTTGATAGAGATGCTCTGTGGAAGGTATTAAGAATATATGGTGTGGGAGGAAAGTTGTTAGAAGCAGTGAAAAGTTTTTATCGAGGATGTAAGGCATGTGTACGTGTAGGAAGAGAGGAAAGTGATTGGTTCTCAGTGAATGTAGGTTTGCGGCAGGGGTGTGTGATGTCTCCATGGTTGTTTAATTTGTTTATGGATGGGGTTGTTAGGGAGGTGAATGCAAGAGTTTTGGAAAGAGGGGCAAGTATGAAGTCTGTTGGGGATGAGAGAGCTTGGGAAGTGAGTCAGTTGTTGTTCGCTGATGATACAGCGCTGGTGGCTCATTCATGTGAGAAACTGCAGAAGCTGGTGACTGAGTTTGGTAAAGTGTGTGAAAGAAGAAAGTTAAGAGTAAATGTGAATAAGAGTAAGGTTATTAGGTACAGTAGGGTTGAGGGTCAAGTCAATTGGGAGGTGAGTTTGAATGGAGAAAAACTGGAGGAAGTGAAGTGTTTAAGATATCTGGGAGTGGATCTGGCAGCGGATGGAACCATGGAAGCGGAAGTGGATCATAGGGTGGGGGAGGGGGCGAAAATTCTGGGAGCCTTGAAGAATGTGTGGAAGTCGAGAACATTATCTCGGAAAGCAAAAATGGGTATGTTTGAAGGAATAGTGGTTCCAACAATGTCGTATGGTTGCGAGGCGTGGGCTATGGATAGAGTTGTGCGCAGGAGGATGGATGTGCTGGTAATGAGATGTTTGAGGACAATGTGTGGTGTGAGGTGGTTTGGTCGAGTAAGTAACGTAAGGGTAAGAGAGATGTGTGGAAATAAAAAGAGCGTGGTTGAGAGAGCAGAAGAGGGTGTTTTGAAATGGTTCGGGCACATGGAGAGAATGAGTGAGGAAAGATTGACCAAGAGAATATATGTGTCGGAGGTGGAGGGAAGGAGGAGAAGAGGGAGACCAAATTGGAGGTGGAAAGATGGAGTGAAAAAGATTTTGTGTGATCGGAGCCTGAGCATGCAGGAGGGTGAAAGGAGGGCAAGGAATAGAGTGAATTGGAGCGATGTGGTATACCGGGGTTGACGTGCTGTTAGTGGATTGAACCAAGGCATGTGAAGCGTCTGGGGTAAACCATGGAAAGCTGTGTAGGTATGTATATTTGCGTGTGTGGACGTATGTATATACATGTGTATGGGGGGGGGGGGTTGGGCCATTTCTTTCGTCTGTTTCCTTGCGCTACCTCGCAAACGCGGGAGACAGCGACAAAGTATAATAAATAAATAAAAATATATATATATATATATAAAGAGAGACTTTTGGATGTTAATGTGCTGAGAGGTGCAACTGGAGGGATGTCTGATCATTATCTTGTGGAGGCTAAGGTGAAGATCTGTATGGGTTTTCAGAAAAGAAGAGTGAATGTTGGGGTGAAGAGGGTGGTGAGAGTAAGTGAGCTTGAGAAGGAGACCTGTGTGAGGAAGTACCAGGAGAGACTGAGTACAGAATGGAAAAAGGTGAGAACAATGGAAGCAAGGGGAGTGGGGGAGGAATGGGATGTATTTAGGGAATCATTGATGGATTGCGCAAAAGATGCTTGTGGCATGAGAAGAGTGGGAGGTGGGTTGATTAGAAAGGGTAGTGAGTGGTGGGATGAAGAAGTAAGATTATTAGTGAAAGAGAAGAGAGAGGCATTTGGACGATTTTTGCAGGGAAAAAAATGCAATTGAGTGGGAGATGTATAAAAGAAAGAGACAGGAGGTCAAGAGAAAGGTGCAAGAGGTGAAAAAAAGGGCAAATGAGAGTTGGGGTGAGAGACTATCAGTAAATTTTAGGGAGAATAAAAAGATGTTCTGGAAGGAGGTAAATAAAGTGCGTAAGACAAGGGAGCAAATGGGAACTTCAGTGAAGGGCGCAAATGGGGAGGTGATAACAAGTAGTGGTGATGTGAGAAGGAGATGGAGTGAGTATTTTGAAGGTTTGTTGAATGTATTTCATGATAGAGTGGCAGATATAGGGTGTTTTGGTCGAGGTGGTGTGCAAAGTGAGAGGGTTAGGGAAAATGATTTGGTAAACAGAGAAGAGGTAGTGAAAGCTTTGCGGAAGATGAAAGCCGGCAAGGCAGCAGGTTTGGATGGTATTGCAGTGGAATTTATTAAAAAAGGGGGTGACTGTATTGTTGACTGGTTGGTAAGGTTATTAAATGTATGTATGACTCATGGTGAGGTGCCTGAGGATTGGCGGAATGCTTGCATAGTGCCATTGTATAAGGCAAAGGGGATAAGAGTGAGTGCTCAAATTACAGAGGTATAAGTTTGTTGAGTATTCCTGGTAAATTATATGGGAGGGTATTGATTGAGAGGGTGAAGGCATGTACAGAGCATCAGATTGGGGAAGAGCAGTGTGGTTTCAGAAGTGGTAGAGGATGTGTGGATCAGGTGTTTGCTTTGAAGAATGTATGTGAGAAACACTTAGAAAAGCAAATGGATTTGTATGTAGCATTTATGGATCTGGAGAAGGCATATGATAGAGTTGATAGAGATGCTCTGTGGAAGGTATTAAGAATATATGGTGTGGGAGGAAAGTTGTTAGAAGCAGTGAAAAGTTTTTATCGAGGATGTAAGGCATGTGTACGTGTAGGAAGAGAGGAAAGTGATTGGTTCTCAGTGAATGTAGGTTTGCGGCAGGGGTGTGTGATGTCTCCATGGTTGTTTAATTTGTTTATGGATGGGGTTGTTAGGGAGGTGAATGCAAGAGTTTTGGAAAGAGGGGCAAGTATGAAGTCTGTTGGGGATGAGAGAGCTTGGGAAGTGAGTCAGTTGTTGTTCGCTGATGATACAGCGCTGGTGGCGGATTCATGTGAGAAACTGCAGAAGCTGGTGACGGAGTTTGGTAAAGTGTGTGGAAGAAGAAAGTTAAGAGTGAATGTCAATAAAAGCAAGGTTATTAGGTGCAGTAGGGTTGAGGGTCAAGTCAATTGGGAGGTG